>NC_053413.1:24819938-25089938 GCF_016859285.1 Xiphias gladius | reverse complement strand
CGTCCTCTCCTCTGCTCTCCATGTGTTTTAACTATTTTCCTCTTCTCCTTTGGATTCTCTTCTTCCTTTCCTCCCTTTCGTTGTGTCAGTTTTCTTTTTTCCTTTAAACAACTCATCTTTCTTCCCTATCTATTGTTCTTGTCTCATCTCACCCCCACACCTTTCTTTTCATCTCCTCTTAATTCTCCCACCCTTCTCTCATCTCCCTCTTCTTTCCTGTTTTCTCCTCCTTTTTTCCTCTCACCTCCCCTCTCTGTCTCTGTCTTCTGTCCTCTCCTCTTTCCCTCTCATCTTTCCTCTGCCATCCCTGCCGTAATTCCTCCCTCCCTCTCTCCTCCCTTCTTCACCCACTCCATCCTCTCATAACAGCTCATGGTATGACAGGATAACATATGAAGCCAATCATCCCTGGGAGCGGCTCTGAAATATTTTCTATTTTTCTGGCCCCACCAGGATTCTTTTTCAGTGTCTCCAACAGCTCTGTTTTCAGTTTTTCCTTCTCAGTTCTGCTTATTATGAACATTGGATGTGTGAATGTTTCAATGAGCACAACTGCCTCAACCAAAAGCAAAAATGCAGGGGCATTCCTCCAATGAGTGATAATTGCATTCATCAAGGATGTATGTTGTATGGTTTTATTTGTTTTTCTATACTGTGGTTGTAGCCACCGGTGTCACCGAAGGGTTACTGTGATTATTTACTTGGACTGTGGTGAGTTTCAGACCTGTCGGTGAATGTAAAGTCTAGAATGAAATCTCGCTTGTTGCTTGTTATTACATGCACTCAGGTAATCTCCTCTTGGCTACCGTTTTCATATCATATATAAAAAGCACAGTGCAAACTCCCAAGGGCAACTGGGTTTTTCAGAACTGCCAGAAGCAGATGACTTGTTTTTGTCTTTTCATCTAAATTTATCAGCATCTAAACAAACTGTTAGAGCTCTCAGACTGTGGTAGAAATCTTAAATCATGTGTTGCCGTCCTTGCGGATTCCATACATTTTTATAGTGCGCCGTAATGTGTCTCACCCAAATCATCATCTGTTTTTTCTTTTAACCGCATAACATGAAAACACAAAAAAACCAACAATGACTTGATCCCGCTGTACTAACATGTATTGTCTCTCCAGAGCTCCACTGGTGTCCAAAAACTATAAAACACATCAGGGAGCCCATGAACACGATCTCTGTTCTCTAGTTCATCCCCTTGGAGTCACACATATATGATCTTGTGGCCCTGAATACTTTCAGCGCACCAGACACACTATTTACTCCTGTTTGAGTCGTATCTGGTAAAAACTACCGTGGCTAGCTATTTTACATGATTTAGCCTCTGTAAAAGTCGGAGCGTATGCTTGTGACTCCTTCTTAAAGATTTTTCATCTATAGGAATCAGTGAGTTTTGGGGCCGAGTGCCACAGACGAGGTAGGAAAATCAGAGGGACAGACGTAACACGTTATGGGATTTGTTCATAAGAATACACGTGTAGAATATCATCAGCCTTTCCTTTAAACATTAGTCAATGAAAGGAACAAACCACCAGGTAAACCACAGTAATTCAGAAATTAAATGAGGTGGAAAGACTCAATTTATTATTACGGATTAATTAAAAAGATTTGTCCTGTAATGCTGCCTTGAATAGAGATGTATTTAGTTGCAGATAAGCACATTTTAACTGGCTAGTATGTGTGAATATTATCCGGGCCAGGACTTTGTGTGTGTGTGTGTGTGTGTGTGTGTGTGTGTGTGTGTGTGTGTGTGTCTGTGCTACTGTACCTCTTTAATGAGAGATCTGGGTTGCTGCGAATTCTGCTCCATATGCCCCCCCCCCCGGACAGGTCTCTGGATAGCAGGTCTTAACAGGGGTCCCTGTTGCCCAGCAATGCGGGCGCTTCGTATCGGCCCTACACTGTCTTTTCAAATTCATATCTCCCACGGGTCCCGTGGGTGGCAGCTTTGGATGCAGCCTAATCAGAATTTCCCTCCTTGTGAGTCCATGCTACGTAAAAGTGTGTGTTCGTGCCTGTGTGTGTGCCTGTGTGTGTGTGTCTGTGTGTAAAGGATAAGTATAAGAGGATAGAGCTATCTCAAAGGACTCACACGTGGGAGCTGAGACTCTGCTCAGAGATAATTCTTGCTGTGTCGTGCAAGATTTCATCTTGACAGAAAAGGTTGGGATCATACATTTAAGAGTGTGTGTGATAAGCAGGGGTGTGGTGGAGCATCAGTTTGGAGGTGGGAACAGCAGAACCTGAGCCTTGTGAAACACGTTTTGTAGCGGTTTATCATAACCTGCAGCATTTCCCTCCTAAAGCTCAGTTCACCGATCAATGTCATCCTGACACCTCAAAAAGGGAGTCTGAGCCTTCTCTCACATGAACTGTGCTGTGGCTCATTAGAAGTGAGAATGTAATCCGACCCAGCTATAGGAGATGACCCCCTAATTAAAAATGTTCAGGGTATTAGATGACAGATGTTGACATCTGTTAGCCTGCAGGCCCAGGTCCTCGGAATGCCAAAACGAAAGGCGGGGAAAACTACGCTCTGCACTGCCGGGCGTTCATACTTAGCTGTTTCTTCACCTCACACCTGCACCAGACAAGGTAAATTATGGCAGAGTCCAGCCCGTCATGGTAGATAGTTCAAGTAGATTTGAAGAAGCAAACAAAGCGATCTTAGCATCTCACTTGTAAATGGGCTCAACAGAGCCATTTCAATTTCAAGTGGTTCGGTGCTGATTTTTGCTGAAAAACAATGTCCAGGAGATCCAGTAAAATGCTGTCAGAGAGCTTATGTGGTCTGGACGTCTAAAAAAGCTTTTCAACCAAACATAGCCCCATTTTTTATGACACCAAGATATTTTTTTCACTTGTAAACCACCAAACCCAGCTCACTGGGCTTCAACTTTGAAAAAACAACAAAAAAAAAACACAATAAAAACCCCCACTACTATTAATATCTAGCTCGTAAATTCGGAAAAGTAATACCAGCTAAGGCTAAGTCACTACACAGCACTTCTGTGTCTATCATGTGAAGGTCAGGCGCCAGTTACTGGCTAGTGTTACTTCTCCTCCCAAAGCCTCTATCGTAATCATATTCTGGCTCTTTGTGACCGAAGAGCATCCACAGTACTTTCACACGCGCTACCTTCACCTGCTGGAGGGGCAAACTGTCGATCGTCACCGCTTCCAAACATCCCGGCTTTCGCCGTCAGCGGAACCGTGCCTCGCCTCATCAGCGCAACAGAGAAACAGCTGGCAGATCAGTCTAAACTTCCAGCTCAGGTTACAGGGGCCCAAATCCCATCTCCTTTCTGTTCTCCGCATTCAAAATTCAGTAACTGCTACTTGTTCCCAATAATGGGGAGTCCCTAAGTTGGGGTTGTAAGCCTTCACTGTGTAACATGAACCTGTAAAAAAAAACAAATACAAACATACAGAAAGACTGATTTTGCCCATGATAAAGACCAAAGGATAATACTGACAAACGTGGGTAAACGGATCGCAGGAGGTACAGTAAGCAGCCCTGGTGCCACAGGATAAACTCCTCATACACTGCGGATGAATACATTTGCGTTTCCTCTCCAATTTGTCCGTGTTCCTGAGCGCACAAGCCCGCAATGGTGCAAACAGAGTGTCAACATATCAGTTCATTTAAAAAGACTCCGTGGTGGGTAATTAGCGCTCAAGTTTTAATCACAGATTAATTATCGCACTGAG
This sequence comes from Xiphias gladius, assembly GCF_016859285.1. Classification (NCBI taxonomy): domain Eukaryota; kingdom Metazoa; phylum Chordata; class Actinopteri; order Istiophoriformes; family Xiphiidae; genus Xiphias; species Xiphias gladius. Next base: position 25,086,220 of record NC_053413.1, on the reverse strand, counting down.
CTAGACGGGAATTTATTCACTCCAAAATGAGACACTCACTGTTTTGAATAAATGGAGGCCTGCTCATACCGGATACATGCTTACTTGAAAGCAAAGCCTCTACTGTATAAGCCTTACAATTAAATTTGGGTTATCTTTTTAATATTTTTGTTTCCCCAGTCGCTAGTCTTTGAAATACTCACTGATTTAAACGACGACAATCTGTGGAAAAATCTGAGTGAAAATTGGAGAATTTGAATAAGAATTCAAATTCGATTCCTCATTAGACTTGTAGACCCGTAGGGCCTCACACTGTTTTTGTATTTACTGCATCTTACTGGAAGTCTTACTCCGACTGATGTGCAATGAGCACAACACCAGAGTACGCATAGATTACCATCATTCAAAAAACATAGTTAAAATACCGTACCTTCAAAGCATTGGACACTTTTATCTATTAGTGCTACAAGAGGTAGAACATTCACCCTGATATTTTACTTGGCCACAGATTTTTTTCATTTCATCAGTAAGGCGACGGTTTAGGTAGTAACTTGTCCCTCGGCCCATTCCTTTAACACACACATACATGCGCACATTTCACCGCAGGGGGTCAGAGGTCAAAGGGCAGTCGGTGAAGCACTATTCCAGAGGGTAGGAAGCTCAGAGTTTTTTTCTTTCTTTTTTAGGAGAATGTCACAAGGGAAGGAGACACAGGAGACATGTCCTGACCTGGAAAACAACATAATAGGTCATTTGTTGACTCGTGTTTACATTTTCTGGACTGTACCTCTCCAGAAAAAAAAACAGCAGCAGCGGTTGTCTATCCAAATAAGATAGATTTGCAGAAATTGAGAAGACACATGTTTAGCACAAACAATGTGACGTTATATCGCCAGAAGAAGTCTGAGTAAATTTGCAATGGTGACATCGCTGTTCCGGCAGCGCAAATTGCATGGAAAACGCTTCAACCGCTCGACTCCACTTTATAAATGAACAAAGGCAATGGGGAAAAGAAGAGGGAAATAATTCAAAGAGCTGGAGTTGGACTGATGAAAATGATAATGCGTTGCGACTCTGAGCTGACACAAAAAATACACACAGAAGTACACACTCGGCAAACATGGCTGGCGTGTATGGTACCCGTTAGAAGGCTACGGCTAAAATCCGTGCAAGTGGCACCTTGACCGTTTGTGGTGGGCAAATAAGGTAAAGTTTGTGCGAACAAACTGAGGCTAAACCTCACTTCATGTTCAATCTGAGTCCACCTCTAAGGGGAAAGCCAAGGCGGATGGCTGGACATATTAAGTGTGCGATTTCAACATTGGAGACCGCGGTTCATGTGGCGGGTCCGATGAAAACGCCAACGCTGGTTTCCTCTGACTCTGAGAGCGATCTTGTCCTGTCTTAACCAAGTGGTTTCAGGTAGCTACATGTAGCCACACCACAGACGTGGCCGATCAACTGTTCTGGAAGGTAATGACAAATGAATGACAAAGTCTTCTCGGTCACAGCAATTAAATTGTCTTTAATCGCACTGTGCTGCCAGAAAAACCACGGATTTGACCAAGATTCCTCATTTTACCTGCAAGTATTCTTCTTCCTGCCTTCCTAGACGATCAGGTATCATCGTAGCGGCATCATAGCATCATTTGTCGAGTAAAATTGAAACCAACCTGTTGTTGTTTCTTTCCCTTTCTGAACACAGAGCAGATGTAAAGCCTCCAAACTGGGAAACCATTTACTCGTCTCCCTCTTCTTCTCCTGAACTCCTCAGTGGCTAATCGATGGGTGAGCAGCATTAAAGGAGATGTGTAAATGAGTCCAAACGACTGGGCATTCACAGGCCTCATTTCCTCAGTGATTAGATCAGGATCTCCTCCCATACAGTGATGTTTTCATTATCCTCCACTCCTCTCCTCCTTTTCCTCTCTTTTCTCCCCTCCTTTTGTCCATTAGATGAGGCAGTAGAGCCCCAGTAGCTCACATTGAAACAATGACGCCACGGGCGTCATCGCTCCGAACTGAAAGATCGGATCGTCTGACTGTAAAGAGAAGGTCACCTGAGCACAGAACGAGCTCCTGTGGACGGTCGGCGGCTGTCAATAAATGAACACTGATGCTTGTTATATCGAAGTAGCAACGGATAAATGGTGAGATGGTTTTATGAGTTGACTTTGAATTACAGACAAAAGTGAGGTGGTCCTAGACGAGATACATTCTTGATGGTTGGTAAGTACAATAATCCAGCGAGTGATGGTAAATTTCTCTAAATAAATTTTATTTGCGTATAAAGGTAATGATCCCAGTGACGCCTTCCAAATGTGGTTCAAGCTTCTACCTCGAGTCTTTCGAAAAATGCAAAAGTGACATTCATCTATAATTCACGTGATCTTGTATTTGGGTGAATATGATATTTGGAATGAAGTACGAAGTAATTAACTTTTTTTTTTTTTCTGGTGTACCCACTTTTCCCTACATGTACTAAGTGTGCAGCATTTCCAGGGAGTGATTTTGTGTTTCCCGGAATAGATTATGAATCATCTCCAGGGATGCTGCACCATTTCTCCACGGTAATAAAAAAGTTCAAATAAAATGGAAATGTCAGGCACGTTTACATCACATTATAGGCTGTAATTCTGCCCCTAGATCATCAAGTATATGCAACAGAAGTATGCACATACTGTATTTCCACACATAATATACAGGCATGTAGTAGGTATGCTCTGCTTTTAAATGGGTGCTAGATGAAAACACAGATTTTGTTTTCACTGGTGTTTCCTCCCTTCTCTCTCCATCTGTTATTTTCTATACATGCTCCACTTAATCTCTTGTTCTCTGTCTTTTACCCAACTCAATGTCCTTTATTGGCATGAGCGTGATTATATAAGCGCCACCGCCAAACTCCCTGGCTGTGCGTCCCCAGCCACGCAGCCTCGGTTCCTGTTACTGACTATATTTACCTGCCTGTACCACAGAAATATCTGACAGTCTTAGATATCTGCCTTCAGTAGCCGACTTGCTCGTCGTAATGGGGAGATTGTTCCCGATTGCATTGATCTGGAACTATATTTAGAAACCAACGGTGTACAAAACATTTATCAGTGTCTGTGAGCCTCTTTGGCTCTGGAGAATACTTAGCTTGTCTGATTTCTTTTTTTCCTGCTTTTGGCATTTGATTTCAGCTTTTTTTTTTTTTTTTTTTTTTTTTTATTTGTCTCCAAGGAACAGCCGCGATGATGTTTCTGCTCAGTGGCTGTGTTTTGTTTTGAGTTTGAACCCAGTGACTGTGGGAAACTGGTCGAATTCCAAAGAGCTCTTGTTCTCCGCAGCTTAAAAACTAATTTGGGAGGTGGGAAGCCTTTAAAGAGAAGCGCTGGTGCTACTAGATTCTGTTTAATCAAATATCAAGAATCGGATATTAGCTACTCAGTGCCGCTCACTGCTCATGATGAAGGTTTCGCCTTCAGAGTTAACGGTTTGAAACAACAACCTTAAAACTTGCACAATTTATTTATTGAATTGCTGGATAGTTTTTTTTAAAGTGTATTTATTTTTTCATTTGAATGCCCTACACTGGCCAGAGATTCATCCGACATGTAATAGTTGAAGGCTTTCTGCCTAAAATAATTAAATTGGCCTCGTTTCCCTGGAGAGTTGTGGAGACCCATCTTTTACAGGCTTGTCTTCCCTTCAGAATCTTTGGCAAATATGAATACTGAACAGATTTTTTAATCAAAGGGTCATATTAAAAGATTGTTTATAGGACTGTCAAAATGTTGGTCACTGGCAGCGCTATCGTGAAAGAAATCGGTCTCTGCCTTCGAAAAACAACGTCAGTCTAACAATGCACACACACACACACACACACACACACACACACACACACACGCAAAATACAAACAAACTTGCACAGACATAAGCATTCTTATGCAGATACATAGAGACACACAGACACAGTCAATGATTATCATCTTCCCATGGAGGATTAAGATGCCGGGTCTCGTCCGCGCACATTCAGATAGCACGAATAACGTAATCTCATTCCAAACACAAGGGACTGATTTCAATGAAGACGTCACTTTATTTCCATGGAGCTGCCTGGACTTCTGTCACGGCCAAACTTGTACATCTTATACACTGATTTCATCTAGTGATGAGCCTCAAAGTCTTATCTTTGCGAAAACAAATAAAAAAAAATGTGATTTTGCCAGTGGGGGTAAGATAAGTTTGCTTTTCCTGTTGTAAATCAGCAACGCAAATCCGATGCACGTATGTAAAACAGCCGCCGGTCCCCAGCCCCTGTTTACGTCTCCCTGGCCACGTTTGTCCCTTCGTCTCCCCACAGACCTGCCATTTTCCATCCACCCACCAGATGCCCCCAGACTTCTTCCCCATGTCCAGACCCACCAGCTTACCTGTTTCTTATCTCCAATCGCCTGTGCCTCCCTGCCCTCTCGCACGCGTTCCCAGATTCCTCATCACCCCAGCCACTATTTAAACATGCCTTTGTCACCAGCTCCTTGTCGCTTCATCTGTTTATGCTCCCTTGTGTTTCCTTGTGTACCAGCTACCTGTGTGTAGAATCCTTTTGTCGGTTCTCACCTGCCTCCCTGTCAAATCACGCGCCTGATTATCCGCTCGTCTGCCTTTGAGCCCGTTTATCTTCATTTAAAGTATCTCCACTCTGCCTGCGTTTGGGTCCTATCTGCTGTTATCAGGAGATCGTGACAGGAATCTTGTGGCTGATTTGGAAAAGAGTTAAGAATTGTTTCTATTTATTAAAAAAAAAAAAGAAAAAAAAAGATTGAAATATGAGTAATACTTTCAGGTGATTGCACCAATTTGAGTGTTTTATTTGAATACCATGACTATGAAAAAACAGGCTCACTAGCATGAATGCGCGCCCACACAGGAACGAACACGCACATACTGTGTTTTCTTTAAAGTGTTCTTGATTGTGTAACTTCATTGCAACTTCCTTTCTTTCTATAGCAATTTGCAAATCAGTTTTTTATAGTCCTATAAATAAATAAAAAATTGATTGGCTTTATGTGTCCATGCATATTTCCACCTTTATGAATGGGTGACTTAACAATCTTGACCATCAAAGTATGTATATACATATATATATATATATATATATATATATATATATATATATATATATATGTATATGTGTGTATATGTGTATATATATATATATATATATATATATATATATATATACACATACACACACACTGTATTTGTGCAGCCATCATATGACACAGGAGGCAATGGGATGTCCTCAGGGAGCAGAGAGGAGTTGAGCTACATGCAGTTTAAGTGTCTCCTCTGCTGCATGGTGTGTTTCATAATGTTACTCCTGCCAACAATAAAGAGCGCAATCTCTGGCCCGGTATGCTGAGCTGGCACTTCTAGTTCCCCATTTTCCATACATTAAGGAAGAAAGTTCACACCCGGAGACGCACTCAAACACCAGCAAACATCGGAGGAAAGGAAAGCTGGGTTGCAGGTGACTGGTTGGTGGAATTTATTTCAATATGTATACCTCTTATAACAGCTTTTATAGAGTAAAACTGTACCTGAAATCGACAATAATGAAATCCTTCACCAACACTGGTCAGTATTGCTCAAACAAGCACCATGTCTTTCGCTTCCTTTTTTTTATTTTTATGTAGTTGATTCCTCGAAGAACCAAACAGCGTTATGACCTAACAGCGACACGCTGCGTCGTTGAAACCGGACTCAGAAAATCGTCCACCTGCAGAGCTGAAAGCAGCTTCAGGACAACCTGTGCCGCCTACAGGCCACAAAAGTAACTGCGGCAGCAGCTAAGATCCGCCGATTGTAGTTTTGCACAAGGTTGCCATCTAGTGGCGAGGGAAACCATAGCCTATGCAATTGTGACACTTGCGCCACCTTCAGGCAATGAGGCAACTATAAATAAAGCTTTGGTCATTTTAGCATGTTATCTGCTGAAGACCTGGAACAGAGAGGTCATACTTGTGTCAGAGAACGCGTGTCACTGAATCTTAATCTGGCGTGATTATTAACTATTAACTATTAATAGAGGGGCACTCACAAGAAACACATTTTAAAAAGCTCCGAAAAATACTGGAACCCATAACTGGCTTAATGCAACCCAGTAGCGCGTCAGATCAGACGCTCCCTGCCTGGTGAGTGCCCGTGTCTTTCAAACTCCACTCCTCCAGTTTGCAACACAGCGTTTTGTAATAAAAAGGTCCTTTCAGAGCCACATAAGACGTTAGTCGACTGTTTTCACAGGCTGGGCAACACTCCTCGTGATGAGTAAACTGATTTTCGTGCGTAAAAGCGGTGGAGTGCCCCTTTAAGATTATTTCAGACACATCAGAACATACTTTTGTTTGCTACCAGATGAATGCGCTTGTGTCTCTTGTGCTACTCAGTGTCCTCTGCGTGATACTGGGAATTTTTGTGATTGGTGGGAATTTAAGTCTATTCAGCTTTTGTTGAGCAATGCTGGAAAACTCGACCACAGTTGTTAGATCATCTTACAAAAATCGTTTTGTAAACTGAGTGATTTACATCCTCGCCACCAATGAGTCAGCCAAATGCTCAGTCAACAGTCAATCATTCAAACGATCTGTAGTGCGACCTAAAGTGCCGTAGCCGCAGCAAACTCAACGGTATTTAAAGTAAGAAATGTGAAATGCGGTGGTTAAAAAAAGCACAAGAACAGGATAAAAAGACTTCAGTTTCTTTGAGTAGCTCTCCTGTCTGCACCACAGCAAGTCAGTGTCGATGACTGTCACCCTGGAGCAAGATGATACCCTGCAGAAACATATCGAGGTGAGATGACGTTGCTATGGAAACCAATGGATGTTCCCGCCCCGCACGCGCAGCACTGTAGTTAAAGAGCCTGACTAGACAGAATGGGTCTCCCTATTATTACACACTGACTTCGGCCTCTGAGGAAACTTTCATATTCTGATGGAAATTAACACGTCGCTGCGTCTCTGGACCCTGCACGATTTTTAATGTACTCGTGACACGACACAGTGCGATGTGACATAGTTTACCGTCCCCGTGGGAAAAACTTGTCTCGGACCCAGGGCGGTGCTGATCCATCGTACTTACACAACACCATCAGATTACACACACCCACACAAAAAAAAAAAAAGAATCAATAATCAATACATTCCATCAATACATGCATAAATTCTGATTCATTTGAACACCTACAGAACACCCATTACCATTTTTATATTATCTGTTTGTCCAGACTGCAAATATATTCTTACAACTACACGGTCACTAGCACTAATGAAGACATACTGCACAGCCCCTGCAGCCAAACAACACACTGCCTCTTGATGTTAGATGAAGTGACAAAGGTGTGAATGAATCCATAAAGCAATTCAATTCACAATGAGGAACTTTTCATGAGGAGCATTTAGCACCGAAAGAGCAAAGGCTGAGGCAAAAACCCTGAAGAGAAGTCCTCAGCAATGAGCATCAGTGGAGTCTATAAAGGAACCGGGCAGCGTGTTTCCAGATGGCACCTGCATCATTCCAGTGAACCCGAGTGCATACATGTCCCGTTGGCTCCCCATACGCTAAAGTGAAATGCTTTACTAATGCTGTTCCTCTGGTCTGTTCAAAGGTTAATGGATCAAACCCTGGTCGGACAAACACTAATCTCATGGGGTCAGAAGAATGTATTCAGAGTTTTGCAGACGTTCCTTTTGTAAGGATGGTGTATGTGAACAGTCATTCTGGAGCGGTGTGCGTCATGTGGTTCTGCAGTACCTGTGGCTACTACAGCATAATCGCTTCGCAGCCCGGTGCAGTCCTTCCTTAACGGAGACTTTCAGAAGAAATTTTTATTTTTTCTTCTGTGTCTTTAGCATAGCATCTGCACAACAACAAAAAAAAAGGCAGTTGAGGATTTTAGTTGAAAAGACGGATATACCACATCACGCCATTATTGCACAACTTAGTTGATATATTCTGAATCAGTGAAGGCAAAGAGGGAGGTGTGGCTAGAAGGTAAAAGATAAGACATGTGTTGGAAACCACCAACCACGAGTCCGTTTTGGTGCAGAAAAAATGTCCAAATGTCAAACACATCTCCTCTGTGCTTCTCGGACGGTGAGCATCACACCAGGGCACAAACAGAGAGCTATGGAAAGAAGAATGACAGCTGGCGCTGGTATACTGGACCTTATTTTGCCCATAGAAGTCAATGCAAGCTGCATTTCCATAAAAACCGCTTCACGTTAATGTGAATTATTTCAAAAAATGGTCAGGGGGAGAAAAGGAAAACCTGAAACAAGAAGCTTTTGGCAAGACAGTCTCTATTAAGCATATTACATACTCCTTAGAGATACCAGAGCAAAATGATCTCCCTGAGCATTAAGATCATTTGTATAAAGTTAACCTGATATATGCTCAATGCGTCTGGATGCAACGTGCAATCAACTGCCGAGATCATTATTGCAAGGTCGAACCTGATTATGTTTTTAAATTGTTGGGTGAAGAGGATGCAAACACTAATGTCCAGGTTTTATATAGATAAATAGAAAGGTTCAAAGAACCTTGAACCTTTTATTTAAGCTTTCAGGTTTGTACCAGTGATTTGAATTGCAGAAGAAAAAAGAAAAAGTGCTTCAATGCTTTCAGAAACCTTGACAATGAGCTCAGTAATCCTCTTTGGGACTGTAGAATGGTGCCCCCCAGTGTGCAGACACACTCAGACACACACACGCACGGTCAGGGAGCACAGCCAGATGTTATGCAAGAACCACAGATGACATGACATTTGAATGGAAACTCAGTATGTTGAAGCGAAACTCTTGTTTGAGTGAATGAAAAACAACATGGTGAGTTGCAGAGTTTCATTTTAGATCCTGGCAAGTTGCTTCGAGCTAAATCCTCGAGCCTCTTAGATCTGTTGCTCTTGGTCTGTCTCACAATCTTTCTGTCTGATTCACTATCACCGTAGAGTATCTCTCCCCCCCTTGTTATGGCCTCAGCCTCACTCCTTCACCCAGTTTTTTTTAATCTCTTCGAACATTTTCCCCCTGACTTATTCTTCCCTCTTTTCTCTGTATTCATTGCTTCCTCCTATATAATACTATACTTATGAGTACATTCAATCCAAACCAGATCCCTCACTTTAACTAAAATTTGTCACAACTCTTGGCTATTTTCAATTCCCGACCCCCTAAATACATTTTGGTTGGCAAAAATGTCCCTTTTTTCAGGAATGTATCCTCATCTTTCTACACTAGTGGGAACATTTGTCCTCTTTAAGTGTAGAGATACAAGAAAAACACACGCTTTCTTGCCAACTCCAGCCAGCACTGGTGTGCGCAGCTCTCAACCCTTTCGCGCTTAGTCAGCTGAAAGTACGGATGCATCGTCTGAACCAAAAAAGCCTCTCTGCATTCCTGTGGTAGAATCTAAAGGAACATTTCAGTAAAAATCAGCCGTGCCGTCCTAATGAGATCAAGATGGATTATGAGCTGCACCCTGCAGCGAGCTGCCAGCGCCTGACGCGGTCCGCCGTGTGCCGGGCTGCTGTTCCCCTAAGATGTGCAAAGGGCAACTTTTAATGTCGTTTAACCCACCGCGTAGAAAGGCATAATAAGTAATCATGTTACCCATCAGTCCCGACTCTGTGCTGGGGTTATGCGCATTACTGACAGTGAGAAATGCTCTGTCTGAAATTTCACCCGGCACTTACCTCTAAAAAGATATATGCTAGTGTTGGTGTTCATCTGTGTGCGTGTGAGGAAGGAGGAGAGCAAAGAGGGAGGATATTCGAGAGAGACAGAAGAAGTTAAGTCAAAGGGCAACCGTCTGCAATTTCAAGACAAATCTCCTAAAGTCTGCAAAGTAGAACAGCATGTACTCATCCATCCGCTTCATCTGCACACACTGATTCGAGCAGGAAAATCTAAACTTCCCCCACTGATGAGGAAACCATGCAAATCGGATCTATTTATACCGCCAGTCAACATTTTTGATTTGTTCAACAGGACATTTTATGGGGCATAAAAAAAGCTACGGTTTCACGAGTATTTTAAACAGCGAAGTTTGATCCACATGCTTGTTTCTGTCACATTCATCATCTGGAAATCACAGTGAGAGCCCATATAACGCTAATTAGATTAGACTGAACTTAAAGGGATACTGCGGTGATTTATTATACGACCGGAGACTTGCAAGAGACACATAAAGAAAGACCAGAAAAAGAGATGTAACAGAGGCCAAAGTATTTACTTTGAGAACTTTTTTTACCCGAGGTTGCTTATAACCTCCAAAAATGCTGAATACTACAAATACCACACTGCAACTCCTTAAACGTCTTTTCCCCCCAGTAAATGCCTAGTAAATGTTTTTATAGCCTACACGCTAGTTTGCATTACAGCCTCTCTGCGAGCACCACAGACAAAATTCCCCCCACCCCCCAAACGCCCACTGTGGTGGTCTCTGTCTCTGAGATCTCTCCATGGCTACGTACTGCCAGGAGGTAAACAAGAAAAAATGGGGTTTTTCTGTAATTCGGGTGAACTTACTCTCTAATCTGAAACCTTTTCATTACTGCTTTTACTGGCAAACATTTATGAGTTGATGACTACGTCGGATGACTGAAAAATAAATGAACAGTTGAACATTAATTAGTGATTGTAATCAAGTGACATCTGCTCTACTTGGTTCATAGTACCAAATGTAGCTGAAATATCATACATGGATTCTGATTTTCTCTGACAAAAGGCTGTTTACTCCCGCGGGCTGAATGCGGGATTGAAGGATGGCTTCAGGAAATTGTCTCTTTCAAAGGCAAAAGTAAAAGAAAAACAACTCATTTTTGAAATAAATCTCCCGATTCTGGCCTTATCAGCTCATTCGGTACATAAATCAAGAGCCCCTCTAGTCTGCGAACACCATCAGATGAGTCAGTGATGTCGTCAGCTGCGAAGGTTTTCCATTCCCCTCCTCCCCCTCCCTCCCTCCATCGCTTCATCTCCTACTCCAGTCCAGTCATCCCTTCCACATGCAGGTCCCAAACACAACTTCCCTGGCACAGTAATAAAGCACAATTAACTTCTTTCCCTCCGTCTTATAAATATTCATTAGCTCAAGCATGTTGTCATTTTGTTCAAAATGATTGCAATCGAATTAGCATAATTAAACATTATCTACGGTAACGCTGGTGGACGAGCAGCCCCGGCGAGACTCGCCAGCCGCGTTTCGATGAGTGTCAGTGCAGCGGAGAAGCATGATGGATAATATAATTATGTTTGGGAGACAATGGGAGCCCTGCGGTATTGTTATTAATGTGCTCTGTTAATAACAACGCCCCCTACATGAATAGGCATGTCTGCGAGGGGGTTTGTGTGTGTGTGTGAAGGGGAAAAAGAGAGAGAGAGAGAGAGAGAGAGCATGTCTGTCTGTGTGTGAGATAGATTTTCTGCATTTGTGTATGTCTCTTCCCAAAAGTATATGCACGAATGCGTGCGTGGGCGCACGTTTCTGAGTTTGTGTGTACGCAGCGGAGGTGAGAACTGTGTGGGCATGGGTTTGTGTGTGTGTACATGTCTTCCTGCGCCTGGTTCGAAACCACCCTTGTGAGGACACTCTGGCCGGTCCTCACCCCTTCAAGGGGCCGTTTGAGGGTTGAGACGTGGTTTCGGGGTGCAGGTTAGAATTAGGTTTTGGTCAGGGTCAGGGTCAGGGTTTGGGATCAGGCATTTTTATGTGATGGCCAAGGTTTGGGTAATGGGCCGGTGAATGCATTATGTCAACGAGTGTCCACACAACTAACGTGAGACAAGTGTGTGTGTGTGTGTGTTTAGGGCTTTGACCAATATCTCAGGCTGATATGAAAAACATTCAGACAAAGAACAACCATGTTTTATTTTTTATGGATGCCATCCAGAGAAAACCATGTATTCCCTAAGTTCTACATTTTTAAGGTAAACTAAATGATCCAACACTTATGTATGGAAAAGCACAAATTAAACAAATTTTAAAAAAGGTCAAAATTGGGGCAAGGGAGGTCAACACTGAATCCCGCATTTCCCAAAACAAAACTTTAATGCCAACGCTATATGATCAGCTGTACAGGTGAGAGTGAAACAAACAGTGGGATCATACCACACAGTTTCTGCAGTAATACAGGAAGTCCAAGTATGTTTTGGTCATGTGATTTTCCTTCCAGAAATTTAAAAAATTGAAAAAAAAAAAAAAAAAAGAAGTGCTTATCTAATTTTCATTTTAAAATACGAAAAAAATCAAAATATTTTCAATTTTGCATAACAAAAAATAAAATCACCAGAAATCAGAAGCACAAAAAGGTCAGACCCAGGTCTATGGCTATGCCCAACTTGCACAGCCAGAGCAGAAACTACTGGACACGGTAATGATTTCTAAGGCAAAGTATGGCTTGAAAATGATGCAATGTCCGTTGTCGGGTTTATCAGCGATGATAAGTTATCCACAGTCTACGTTTTAAATACGCGTAGAGTTATTAAACTGAGAAGTGGTATTCCTGATACGCTTCATCCGAAACATTTCTGAAGGCAAACTCTTTTCTGTTCCGATCGATTTGCTTTTAGGCATAGAGTTTCCACACTGCTATAGAAGATTGTTCTGCAGTGGGTGTCAAATTCCCTCAGTAGTATTGGATGCATTGTTTTCTGAGTGTAAGGGGTGGGTGCACTGCTGAGCATAGCTGCTTTAGCTAATAGGTCATGATTAAATGTTTTAGGTTCAAGTTTTTGAGACAAAATGGCCCAAAATGTATTAAACGCAGCTCCAGAAATGGGTGGGGTATTTTTAATTCGCCCCTTCCGCCTCCCGTCCTCAGACCAAGTGAGTATTAGATGTTTGAAATTCACGCTGTCAAGCTAAAGTGGCCAAAAAACATGTAACCTACTCCTTACCACATTCGATTCCTGTGGGGATGCAAATGAAAATCAAATAACCACTCGTTTTTTTTTTTTTTTAAAAACCCCGATTCCGAAAGGAAAAAAAATCGAATGACCAACACGGACCACAGGAGATGTCAGTTGACTTTTTTTTTTTTTTTAAACATTCTTGGCTTGCTTTTCCCACTTACTTAGAAAGTAAGCAAGTCCTTTATTAAATCTTCAGTAGTACATTTTTCTGTTGCTGTGTTCCGTGACTGTTCTTTTATCCGTTCCGTAAAACTCTCCGATTAAGGCCCCTGTGCTGAAAGGCCTTGGTTGTACACTGCACAGGACACACTCTTCTTTTTCACACGCGGTTCTTTTGTCAGTTGGGCACGTCGTCTTACTGGTGAAAGTAGTGACAACACCTTCTGTCTACAAGGAAATGGATGAAAGTTTTTTTCTAAACCAAATACTTTGTGTCTCACAAAGTCATTTCGTGAGTCTGTGTTTCATTCCTGTGATGGTCTACATGCTGTTTTAGGAGCTTTGCTCCGCTCTACTTTTTCCGGAGGAAACACTGAGTGGGTAAACTCTTTAGCACGAAAATGTAGAGGTTTAAAGTGTCCCAGAATTGGCACAAGATATCTGTCTAAACATCACTTTTGACTTTAAAAAACCCTCCAAAGCTCCTCTGTGAGCGTACGTTTTGGATGTGTTCGTACTGGCCACACCGATACTTGTAGATTTGAAATCGTGCCTCCTGTGGCAGCCGAATGAATCCCCGGATGAACCCGTCTGCAAGCCCACATGTTTCCCCACGTGCGTTTGGGCGTGTCTGTCTGACGAGAACACTCCCTGTATGTCTGAAAGCCGAGTAACCAAACAGAGACACTGGATGAGTCATAAGGGTGTGTGTTTGAGTATGCGAGTGTTCCCATCCATTCACCACAATAACACAGACCTCACAGGCCAGCGGCTCCGTGCCCAAACCCATCCATCCTGATGACAAGCAGTGTTTACATAGTGGTGGTTTCTTACAGACAGACGAGCTCGCACTGAAGTTTGATCTACGTTTTAGACTTACAAGCCTTAAAAGCTGTGATCCGCAGAGGAGTAGCTGGTGACCCGACGGCCCCAGTTAATTTGTTGATCCACTATTGGGTCTTATTTTTCTCATCACTCTTACTGCAAGTCGGGGGGGGGGGATATATATATATATATCTGCTAGTGGAACGAGAACATTTGTCGCTGAAATCAGTGAGACTCTCTGCTTTTGAGCTACAGTATAGGAGAAAACTACAGACTGATAGCAGCTGGGAGTAACTTTTAGAGCCTCACTACCCAGAATTCCTGTTCAGTGTTGTCAGTTAAGGCTGAAATTTGTACCTTTTTTCTGCACAACGTCTCTTCTTTGCCTGAAAGGTGGTGACTGAAGTCAACTCTGAACAACAAGGTTGAAAGGCTGGCGAATGGCCGAAAGTTTGCATTCTTGTAAACTGCTGTCAAGCTTGATGAACGTGTCCCCTAAAGAGCAGCTAATACCACTGACTTCTGCTCTCTCGCACGGTCGAGCCAGACACAGTATAATCATTGACACACACTTACAGAGAAGAGAAACTTTATTACACAACCACAACCACTGTTTATTCACCTCACGTAATGTTTTTGTTTTGACAGATAAGGCTACGTGGTTAGCATGACATGACACCGACAGCGTTTTTTTTCCCCTTAATTGTTACCACCGTGTGAATTCAGGCTTTTTTTTTTTTTTTAACAATACTTAATTTCCTCTTTGAACAATTTCCATCTCTCTTTGGCTTGCGCTAATTTTTTCTTTTTCTTCATCTCTCTCGAAAGGATCGTGTCAAAGCCGGTCTGAATCTGCAGCTGCAGGAGCTAAACGCATGCCAGCCACAGAAATGCATCACCATTCGTGAAATGCTGTTACATTTTAATGCACGGCACAACAAAAATTCCATAAAGTGCGCCGCTCCCCGCGGCAGTTCTCGCTTGAGCAGACCTTATTCCCGTTGTCAGTCGGAAAAAGTAGCAAGCTTCCCCATGCAGATTATCATGACATAAAACTTAGTTACAGATCTGTGCTTTATGAAGACAGCCTTCCCCCAGTGACCACATGTAGCACGGGCATTGAATTTGATCAAATACTGGATGTCTGCCTAAGATCTAGCCAGGATCTACTCCATGATAGTGGTAATATCCGAATCTCTGTTTTCTTTTTTTTTTTTCCTTTTTTCGTCTGACAGCTAGTTTCATCAGTTCTTTTCCATGTGCAACTACTCTGACATGATATTTCAAAGGAGAGAGAAAGCCCGTCTCGCCAGTCTAAAAGTCAACACAGAGAAGTTACTGTGACTGGCGTGATACTGGCCAATCTGTCGGGATCATCTCAGAGAGAGCCGCGGCCAGACTCGATGAAATACTGAGCATTTTCCAACACCTCCAATTCACAGCAAGTAGTCAAGTCACAAGACGGTATGCTCCTCTCTAAACCCCCAAACTGCTGCTTAGTTTGGGATTCAGGGTGAGAGATGAGAAGATTTTTCCATTAACCTCTGGTGTGGTTCAGCTTTGAATCAAGATCTGGTGACTTACTTGAAGAACCTTTTTGAAATGAATCTCAATTAAAAAAAAAGAAAAAACTAAAATTATCTCACTCCACTGGAAGATATTTTCACTTGTCTGTACAAAAAAAGAAAAAAGACTCAGACTATTTTTTTCTTTACTGTGTGAGAACATTGGGTACAGGACTTACAGATCCGATATCATTACTTCTCACGGTAGCACTTATTTTACCTCGCCAGCTGTGACAGGACAAGTAGCGAGACATGAGAAATTGAAAAGACAAAATCATGCTGCCGTTTCAAGTCATGTAATTGTCACAGTTAAACAACTCTGGCAGCGGTGACACTTTGAAATCACAGGTCAGGACTTTAAATACTCAGCAGTCAGAAGAAAGAGACAGTCCCAGCGTGTAGCCTGCGGCGCTCCCTCAGAGTTCACGGAGGGCGTAATAAAGGAAATTATACTAATAACTGGTAGGGGGATATGCATAGCGGGTTATGTAATTGTACTCTATATCAATCAATAAAGTCTTGACCTGGGAGATGAGCCCAGCATTAAGTCTGCGAGTCGGTTCTTTGGCACATGCTGTGAGCGCCGAAATGAAAATCAGCGTGAAGTAAATGGGAGGGGGGGCTGCAGCAGTGCAGAGGGTCTGCGTTGTGTTGGATGTGCGGACTGACTGGACTGCAATGTGTGCAATGCATCGTGGGGAGGGGGCACGTCCCGTTAGCTTCGGGTACATTACATTGTCAACCTCCTCCGAAATTTGTTGTTCACCACGGGCCGTCAGAATCCAAACTGCGCCGCATAACTCACAATAAAGTCACCGGTTTTACAATCAGACAGACAGCAGCAGCAGCTCAAATACGCACTAATTTCATTATACGGATCTCACAGCCCCCAGTGACAACAGATTATTGTACTACACATCAGCAGCTGGATACTTAATTAGTATACGAAATTGCACTCGCCCCTTTCAGAATTCTAATACACCGGAGGATGCGTGAGTGGAAAGTCAGCATATCAGTGGAGCACTTCAGAGATGGGGATAAAAAAAAAAAAAAAACTGAACATAAACATGTCATATGAAAATAGAAAATCAGATAACTCTTGCGTTATTATTGTTTGCTTTGTGCGGCTTGGGAGCAGGAAGATATATGAACCAGAGAGAGGTGCTTTGTCTTAAAAAAAGTGTTTGAATCCAGTCACACATCACTACAGAGGCTGTAGAAGAAGATCTAGACACACATTAGCTTAAACTTTCCTTTTCCTAAGTTTTTATTGAAATGAATCTGCAGTCACGTACTTAGCAGCCCCAGAATCAAGTAAAACTATGCAACATTTTCATGTTTCTCTCCCCCCGGCTCATGGAGGTTTTTATATTTATCGTCTCTCCTGTTAAAATGTTTTTATTGTCTTCTATTTTATTGTTTCCATTTTATCGTTGCCTCCATATACAGTATATTTTTCTTTTTCATGTTCATTAGTCTCCCATCGTTTTACTGCTTATATTTCTGTTTTATTGTTAGCCTTATTGTGCACTAACTTGCAGCAAATGTGCTATACACATAATACTTAAGTTATTGACCGTTTTACAATCTTCCAGATATTCAGAGCCTGGTAGACCTGTCCATGAAAAGAAAAATTACCTGCCACGCGGAAAGAGATTCTTTTAAAAAAATATATACATATTTCTGGATTGTTTAGAATGCACTTAGAGGAAGGGGTCGTTAGCGTGTTAGCGTAAGCAGTAATAGCCCCCAGAACCCATAAGTCATGTCATTTTAGTCTCAGTCTCAGTGATTAATTTTGCTTTCTCTTTTTAGAGGTTGACTTGACAGGTATAGCTCTATTAAGGGAACGTTAAAGACCCTGCACGCCCAGACAGGTGTGGACCACGGGCTTTAAAAAAGGTACCCTGTCAGATTTTTGAACACTAGCAGCACCGTGGAGCGACGTTTTTATGCTCGTGCGCCCATTTCGTTTGTTCTCGCGCACACGCGCACACATTCCCGTCAGTGGGTGCACATATTCAACTGTATCAGCAAAAGCAGGGACTAAGAAGAAGAGTGCTTGCAAGGAACGCAGGGATGTAAAAACGCCGGTTTGAAAATTGGGGGGGGGGGCAGCTTTGCAAATGCTTTATGAGCAAGGAAATGAACACCTACTGTTAATGCCTCAAGGACACAACCGATGAATTTTAGCGAGTAACTTTGTTTATGGGAAAACTCCACGGGGGGTTTGGTTGATAGACAGGTCTTTCAGCCTACCACCCAGTTGGTTACTGCTGGCTAGCCCCTTCCACACCCCAGCCCAGTGCAGAAATATGGCTGCTGTGGCTCCAGTAACTGACAAGAAGCAGCAGACCCAAACCCCCTGGCTTTGAAATGTGTCCCATCAGAATCCTGTCAGCAATGTCAACTACTGGACCCATTTTTTTTTCGAAAATCCGTTGGGTTAGGGCAGGTACAGCTGTGTGCGAGAACTGAGTCTGTAACCTTTAGGGTGCAGCTGAGTCCCCCGCCCCCCCCCCAAAACCACAAAGCCAACTGGTCTCCACCTAACATTCAAAAACTTCATGGAGAAAGGCTGAAAAAGGTCAGAGCTGAAAGGCCCGGTCAAAATGATTGTCACAGGTTTGCAGGGAGAAATCTTTCACTTCATTATAGGTCAATGAAGTGTTTCTTTTAAAGGTCATAAATGTATGCCTTTTCTCCTTTCTTTCCTTCAAAGCCCTGACTCACTCCTCTGATCTCCGTGACACATAAGGTGGCGATAGAAAGTTTCGTCCCCGTAAACCGGCGGCTGAGTTTAAACTTCAGGCCGGGCCGGAGTCTTTCGGAGGCGATGGTGTGGAGACACGAGCGGTGTTTCAGCGGAACGAGCCACAGTGCCACCATTATGCAAACTGTAATAATCTCTCCATCAAATAAAAGGGAGGGCAAGAAATCTAATAAGCATATTAACGATGAGAGAAGAGAGAATTTTAATCACAGATAAAAAATTTTTATCAGCCTTTCGTGGGCATAAATCTATTCCACACTTTAGCCTGTCTGAACTGGATTCAGCTTGTATGAGACAGAGTGAGGAAAAAAGTCATATTCATTATGAAAACATTAACTCCAAATCCATTTGTTTTCCACGCCAAAAGGGGTCCGGAGCAGAATGCTAATCCAATCTGCTCTGAATAATAATATCATTAATATAAATTTAATAAAATGCGTGGAGTTATCCTTTCAGTGTTTCGGGGATTTTTCATTTCATAACAGGCCACTTTCCCCCCCTTTGCCATAGAGAGAAGGTCCTGTGAGTCAATTCTGTAATTAAGACACATTAGCACATAACACCTAACAGACTGGCCCAATTACCACAACGGCTATTAAATTAAATTGGAGCAGGAGGCAGTGGAAACGGTGGTGTTCGTTATGGAAACTGCTATCCGCATATTTCCATCGCTGAGTGCCTTTATGAACTTATGAGTCCTTCCTTCCTGGCTGCTTTTTATATTTTCATCGAAGAAGGTATTTGAATGGCTGCTTTGCACTTGGCAACATCATTTGTTTGTCCCCCTCCAGTGTGATATGGATTCAAATCAATATCTGAAGTGGAGTGAGTTTATCCGGTGCATACGGCAGTGATACACTGATACGGGGGCAACAGGACTCCTCGTTCAGTGGACATGCGACACACAGCAGGTAGCTCAGATCCCTTTACATGCAATATAAACACTCAGCCTCCTGCCTCTCTGTGTGTATTCAGGCAGCAGGGCTACGGTTTCATAGCAGCAGTGCCTCGGAGTTATGCAATGAGAATGTTATTGTTATGCACTTAAATTGAAACGTGTGGGGCCGAAAGTTTCCCTGGAACATTCACGCCGCTGTAAGGTGGGGCCTGAGGCTTATTTGAGAGGTCTCAGAGCCATGGGTATGTTTAAGTCATCACCGCTGGATAAAAAAAAAAAGTATTCTCCTGTGTTGTGGGGCCCCCTGCTGGATGATTATGCCATTTCGTCTACGCTCTACAGCAATGGATGAAAACACTGTTTTGAAAGAGAGCTACTTATGAGTGTGAAGGAAGTATTAACGCATCCATCTGGGTTAATATCAGGATAATATCTAGGTAAGATTACATGTGCAAAATCACAAGGACAAGGGAACAGGGGGCAGTACATTTAGCGTAGGAGGGTTGTGTAAAGCAACACAGCAGAAAGCAGACTTTACTATTCATTATTAGGCCATAAAGAATCAAGCTGAAGCAAAAAAAAAACAATCTTGTGCATACGATGTTCCAGAAACTGCTGGTAAAAATCTCCTTCATGATCTGCGGATACAGTGGGCAGAATGTCTGCAGGTACCAGAGAAGTCTTCACCACAATCTTAAATCCAACTATAAGAATCTCAAACCACCCAGCAGAGAAAATCCGAATTCATATGGTGAAACACGTTCACGACGGCAAAGTAACAAGAGTGGAATAAATTCCATGGGTTGATGTGTTATCACCATTTTCAGACGGAGTTACAGCATCTAACTTCCCTCGGTTCCAGAAGCTGCCTAGTTACCGAGCTAGTTTGGTAGCAAAGACGTTGTGAGTCCAGGTCGTGTCTGGAACTCGAAAATACAAGTGATCCCTTGTACAAAAAGAAAGTTGACTCCAATGTTATAGCCGCTGGACTGGATTCTGCACTACATTTATATCCAGATCTAATTCACGGTAAAATGGAATTTTTCTCTGTTCATTCATTCATTTTTGGACTCAAATGAATCCCACCAATCACCACCCTTTGCATCTTTGCATTTTATCACTCGTACGGCCATAAATCTCAGTGCACTGTTCTGATCAGGGTGCCCTGCTAAGCGCCAAAAGAGTTACATATCTTGTCATATATGCACTGTGTTTACACGGACGAATACACTCAAAAATTACACTCTGGACCCAACATTCCTTTGAAATAGAAGTGACACATTTTTGCAGTAATCTCAAAATGCATTTTAAAGATACTAAGCACATAAACCTCACTTCATGTAACAAAACTTTAAGGCAAACAATATTTTACAATTTATGGCTTATACCACATTACTGCCACAAGAGGGCAGCCCAAAACAATATTACAAAGATTCTTGTCTCATATACAGTGTATGCCACACCACTGTCCCCCATCTGTAGACTACTTCCTAATTTAAATATTCCTGTCATGAAAATTAATGATGTAGCAGACCTCACATTAACATATGACAATTTTATGGGTTATGAATCCCATGAATATCTGTGTTGTGTATATTTCGACATCAACGGTGACGCCAGCGGTGAAAGGCAACTGGCAAAGACTCGTCGGGGTGAGGCTCAACTTTCACGTCCACGAAGTACATGGGCTTTTTGGAATCACATTAGGTCAAGTGATTTTTACAAGCCTCGCATCACGGTATCAGTGACTCTTTCAGCAAAAGTCTTGAGACATGACATCGCCTCGGGAGGGACACAGGTCACCTTACCTCACTGGCTCAGAAAAAAAAAAAAAAAGGGAGAACGGATTTAACACAAGAATAAATCTTGTTTGGACAGATGCTTGCTGCGGTCCTCGTCAGGAGACACTGTGTGGCTCTAGGTACTGGCAGCGCTTTGAGCTTTTCTTGTCAGCCTCCTCCATCCGTCAGGTCAAACCGTTAAATCACTCGGAGACAGATCAGCACTTTGGCTAATAAACTTCGCACACATCAAACTAAAATGGTGAAAACCAGTTGGGGAAAAAAAGGAGAATTTCCTGTCTCACATATTTATGTGCATTCGTAACTTGATTGCTGTACTTTTGAAAAGCAAACATATTATTTGGTTGAGAAGATTGGTTTACAATACGAAAAGACACTGGGTTTTACAACAACAGGTACTCCCTCACACAATACAAATGGCGTTGCTGCACATTTGTTCTCTGTGTATAAGTAGGGGAGACATTACCTCTCCTTACCATTTAGCTCTCATGCATCTCTATGGAGCAAAATTCATGTTAAATCGCGTTGGATACTGACTTTCATGATGTTATAGTGACCGAAAATCTCCAAACGTCCTCCCAGCTCACTGTTGATGTATTAGAATTCAAACATGTTGAGTTTTAAAATGTCAAAAGGGACCTATTGAGGTAATACAGGGTCATTAGCGGGTGCCAAAACAAAATCATGGAGTGTTTCACTTAAGTATCTGAAAACACTAAACTCCCCACAAGTACTTGGCAGCAGCTTGGACGAAATGTGGCATCAATACACAAGAAATAACTTTAAAAAGCACACGCACACACACACAGACACACACACCATTTTCCGTCTATGTTGCACAAACATTAACTGCATATGCTATTGTTGTAACCCGAGATGTCTATACTTCGAGTAAAAAAACCCATAAATCGGAAAAGATCAGCCTATGAGATTAGGGGCATTATCACTGCAGTAAAAACACGGCATCATAAATCATTTTGACTACGTAGTGATAACATATTTCTCCTGGTTCTGGGAGAAAAAGTTGGAAAATTGAGGAGTTGTGAAATGTGTTGAGGAAGTACAGAATCAACCTCATCTTGACAACTTTTCGATCCCACACAGATTCATTCTGCGTCGGCGCATGCCAAGACTGCGCCTGTGCCTGTGTGTGAGCGAGGAGAAAAAAAGAGCTGGGGAAAATGATTAAAAAACAAAGTAAATATATGTTGTATAAAGGAGTAACAACACAAAAGAGGGGGAGTAAAAGAAAAACATAAATGAACGAGGAACTTGCTAAAAAAATACATTAAGGACCAGAAAGAAAGGAAGAAAGAAAGAACGGACAAATTGACAAAGAAAATAAAGAAAGGAAAAGGCTGGAGGCTTGTGCTATGTCTGTCAGCTTCTGTTTGAAAGGTGGATCGACGGCTCAGCTAAAGGGCTCTAATTTATGATCTTGGGGTCTCAGGTGGGCTGTACGTTAACAATTGTCTGGCTGGTGGTGGAGCACACACTGGCTGTCTGGCCTGGGTGCCAGCCAAATGCTATTCATCACACACTCCCATAGAGAAACACACATTCTCCTCCAGCCCAGCTCCTCATTGTAAATCTACCAGATGCTAAAGACATCCTGGAAGGAGCTCGTGTGGTTTTTTTTTTTTTTTTTTTTTTTGGGGGGGGTGCTTGGGTAGACTGATGTCTCAATAAGTGTGTGTCAGGGAGGCTGCCTCTAGTTGTATTCTTTCAGATGCGTTTGATGCATACTTTTCAGCCTGAGCATGATTCACATTAACTTGACGCTTGACTTGGCTTGGCTGAAGATTCAGAGCCGCAGTAACAGTGCCTGGTATTTATATTTATTGCCCATATGCCATAAACTGCACAGTTAATCTCCGAGTGCACATATGAATTCATTGTTTGTGTTGCTGAGAAGTTTTTTTGTCAACCTAAGGAGAAAGCTCTCATCATGGGTATCAAGCAACAACTCAACCTTCATGGGTTTGTCTCACATTAACAGTATCATTTTACAAGTTTGTGTATCTATTTTACTTGCCCCCTATATGGGTGATTCTTACAAAGGCTAAGTGTTTTTCAGACCAGGTAGAAGACATCTAGACTTTTCCATCTGAGGTAACGGCACGGTAATAAAATGGCATCTTAAGTTTGAATATTAAAGTCCATCTAAGCATGTCATTGCTTCTAGGAAGCATTGGAACAAGCGGATAGGGCCTGAGGAAGATATGTCATGTCTAACTTTTTCGGGGTTTGGAACTCATAAAAGTGTTTTTGTTTTGTTTTTTATACTCATAGCTTTTTTGCAGTCATCGCCCATCAGTTATAATGAAATCTCATTCACCGACTCCATAGCTGAGATTGTGGGATGCCATGACACTGATGAGGACCGACAGCTTCAGGAGACAGCCAGTCAGGTCTCAACCAGTCGTAAACAGTTTATTCAGCCGAGATGTTAGCTTGTAAAACTGCAGGCATGTGCAACATGGAAAGATCTGTTGCATAGACAGGAATAAGCATAGTATACATCGGGAACGGACATATTCATTTCATGAGTGGTTTGGACAAAATGAGTATTCCGGCCCACCCAGCTGTTGTTTGTCATCATGGACTCATTTGTAAAGGTGCGTTGAGAAGATATAGCACATCAACTCATTTAAGATCACGGATAAGAAGGATAGCTAATACTATGAGAGTAAGATGTATGTTGTAAAAATCATCAGAGTCTTTGCATACAGATTTTCATTCATACAAAGTGTGTGTGTGTGTAAATCTCAAAAGCTCTGACACTGACACTGATCCATGCAGACAAGAACTGTTGGAGGCTGTAATGTGGATCAGTGCTCTGCTGGCTCTGGCTTGCTTTCTGTGGATTAAGTCCAGACCTTGAGATCTCACGCTGTTCGGACTTTTGTAATAGCTACCTACCTCTACACCCAGAACTCTGTTAAACAGATCAAGAAGTGGTAATACAGCATTAGAAGAAGCCCTGAAAACACAAGGTGGGACTGGAGACAAAGAAATGTTCTTTACCTAACAAGAACCACTTCACCTCCTCTTCTGGCCCTACAAATAACCCCAGTGATCTCTCTCTCAGGAACTTTGGACCACTGGGGACAGAGCTATAGCTGGCTGTAGAAACTGCAGTTGTGGTATTTCTAAGCACCAAAGATCTGTTGCCAGATTAAAAGGCAGCACTGGAGGCTGTCCTAAATGGAGCCATATAGGAAGAAGCCCAGAGGTGCTGTTGTGCGGCTGCTGTTTAACTGGTGAAGTTTCCCTGGTTGCTCAGCATTTTGGCTTCCATCCATTAACTCCTACGGTCGGGTTTTTAATTGCAGCATTACTGCAATGGTAAAAGGTCAGAGCAGATCAGCCACTGGAGCTCTGGTTGAGGCAAGAAGAGTGCTACTTTCAGTCACCAGGTCAGTAGAGCCGTCACTGATAAAATAGCAGATGATCTATGGGTTCAAGTTCACTCTGAGCTCTCAAAGTTCCCCAAGATGGGTTACAGCTGTGGGATGCTGTAGCACCTGGAGCCGGAGTTCAATCCCTGGTGGAAAACTCAAAACCGTTGAGGCTTTTCCTTGTTCATGGGGACAGTTTTCTGCAGATTTCTGCAGATGTCAGCAAAAAGATTTGTATATGGGAAGAGGGGTCAGTGATGCCTGAGGTGACGTAGCTCTACTCAAAAGTCCAACTATTAGAACAGGGATATGTGCTGGTGACAATGCAGAAAATATTTAGCTTGAAAATATTCTCACGGTCATTAGGGTACTGTACAATGACGTAAAGTAAACTGAATGTGACATAATCTTTACTTTTTTTTTGAATAAAGATGTGGGGAAATAGCCAAAATATGAGGCTTGCTTTTGCCATCATGACTTTTGCTTGAGCTGAAAAACTATTGATGTTTAAGAAACTGTTTCTTTAAAAAAAAATGGCACACATTTTGATCAAATTTGAGCATCCGAGGTGAAACTAATTATTCAAAAGATTATTTTCATCCTGATGCTTCGAGAGAGAGTCCTTTAACCAGATGACCCAGGTTTAAACCCTGCACACATCTGCTCTGCTGAACTCTTACTGAGCATGTCACAAAATACCAAAAAAGCCTTTTTCAGTATGCTTTAAAACTTTCCCCTTGATGTTTCAATGCTCTTGCCAGTCCCTGCTTTATAAGTCCAACAGGTTTAATTAAAATAATTTCTTGTGGTAAAATTGCATAAAAACAAACATCTAACTGGAATTTCTGGTAGGAAATAAGCCAAGAAAAAGAAAGAAATATTCTCTTTTCCAAACTGGGATCCAACTTGGAACCCACCAACCGCAATTAGGAAGTTATAATTATGTTGACAGTCACATCCTTTAATTGCTAACCAGAAACAACACAACTTCCAACCTGTGCCAAATATAAGGAAAATTTGTACTTTCCCTGATTTTGTTTAGAATCTCACTGCACATACGCCCTGCCCACTTCACATAGTGTTTACTCAGCTAACCAACTCCAACTGAGAGCCCAACCCAAGCCAAACAACTTCTGCCAGCCTGCAATCTTCAGCATCTCATGTGGTTTCAGCCGCACAGCTAGCCACGGGCTAACGGGGCATGCTAGGCTACAGAAGGCGCAAGAAATGAGTGTGTGCCTTAGAGCGCTTATAATTAGAAAATGTTCCGCGCGCTTGGAATTACAAGGCCCTCCGCAGAGTGTTATTAAAGACTCATTTTGTTTGGTTGTACCCCTGAAATGGCTCCCATGTGGTGTTTGTTTGCCTTTGCTACATGGCTGGCGTGGACAGCACAGTTTGCTACTACCAGCGAGGGATTAGCGTTCCTCAGCACGGAGGGGAAAGGGGTCACCGAGGGTACAAAGGCTGTCACGGAAAATTAAACATGTATTCGGTGTGTGTACACGTTCTCGTGAAGGCAACATTCGAACAAAATTCAGTCAGTCTCTCGGTCCTCTATCTTTCTGGACATAACAGCACACTCACCGCACCGATGTATTAGCCGTCGCCCTTCTTTAAATCCACCACAGGCTTCCCTGAAACAAATCAAACGGAGGCGGGTTTTCAGATGAGTTCAAACTTCTATCGCACTTCTGTGTTTACGAACTTTGTCCCACGGCCATGTAAAAATAATCCGCGTGCAGTCATCATGCACAGAATAATTACAGAGGCGAGGAGTGACCTTGTCCTGAGGAAGGAGGCCTGTCTAGTCCGTGGGCACTCAGGAAAAGTAAAAATGCCGTCTTTCTGTCTGTACGCTCCTGTCAAGAGTTTCTGGTAACGCTTGTGGTAAGGACATAACTGACATTCCTTTTCTTTGACATATTGCGTCTTTCAGCGGTGACAAATTGGAAGAGGTTGTTCCATAAATCCACCTGTTCTACCTTTTAAGTAGAGTAAGATATTAATTGAAAAAAAAAAAAAAAAAAGTATCACTCCTCCTTTCCTTCAGTTTGTTGAGCAGAGGATGCCCGTTGCTGTGGGGTAGAAAAAAAGGTGAGAAACTATATCACTGTCAGTCATTAATACAGGACTTAATCATCTTCTGTTTTTTTTTCCTACGATCCAGTTTTTGTATCTCACCATCGTAGCAGGGGACATATTCTGCAAGTACATAGAGATTTTCTATGGAAAGGCCTTTATTTATCATTTCCTCGTCTCCCGCTACACAAAATGTGCATGGTTGCTCTATGAGAAGAAAAAAAAAAAAAAATCTACCACACACATTTTTTTGAGAATCAGTCAGTTGTGTTTACAACAAAACCAAAGTGCACACCGTTACACCTTTTCCACAGGTGTGGCAAAAAGCAGCACATCAGCAGCAGCTGCGGTCCCAGTATATGCACTCCCTATGTTCAGCCACAGTGCTAATGCGATTTCAAACATTTTGAAAGCGCTCGCAATCACTGCAGTTACGCACTAGGTTGGAGGAAAATAGACTCGAAGCCTGAAAAGCAGCAGTTGAGTCTATAAAGTGCGAGTAACGAGAGAGTCATTATGCGGTAAGACGCCCGTGCTGGTTATAATATAAGGTTATCTGCTCTGTCAGACACACTGGCTGAAACGTGTCCTCCTAGTCTCAAAATACCAAAGAGAGGTGTTTACAGCAGAGATACACAACCATCCGAGCTGGTCACTGCCACAAGACACAACCTAGCAACTTCATAGCCGATCCATGTTCTGCCTTCGGGCCCCCTTTGCTCGTGAATCCGTCACTTCTCATTCAGCGTTTTTTGGAAGCCTCGATCTGACCCGGGGAGCAGCCCGACGCGCCGACGTTTATACACCCGATGTGCCTGTCAACAGTCACAGCTTAATCCAGGAAGGTGATAATGAAGCCTCCAGCTCTCGGTCTGCGAAAAGAATCACCATAAAGCGCTCTCCTCCGGGGCCCAGAAAATTCATGGGTACGGATCCTATCATTTCCCCTCCTGTTTAATGTCTTCAGCAGAGCAATCTGTCTTTCATTAAGTCAGGCACACTTGTTTATTATGGAGTAAATCTGGAGTTAAAACGTCAGACGGGCTATAGAGTTACCCCAGAACGGGACTCCCTTGCTGAGAGGGTGAGGGCAAGATTCATTTCACCACACGATCAACTTTAATGATATTAGTATTACCGTCATTTGTGGTGTGATTTTCATTTTGGATTTCAAGTATGGATGATCTATGTGTAAATTATGCCAAGTCTTTAATACTGAACTTTATATTAAATATAACCACTTGGGGGTGCTGTATGACAATACAATGGTGACAACAAAAAGTGAATGCAATTGGCCTTTTCCTGTTTCACCTCCTACAGTTGTGTCTGCATCTCTTAGAGGAAACTCCTGCCTTTGCTTTAGCCTTAGCCAAATTTCTCCAGGCCGGATACAGATTTGCAGTCGATGCAGTTGTCCCCCTTAGTGTTGATGGACTGACCATGCCGGGTAAGAGCCGGCATACGTCGCAGTCCTCAAGAGTTGACGCTTCTCTGTCCCGCAGCAAGCAGCAGCAGCAGCAGCAGCAGCATCTGTTTTTCTCACTCCACACTGGCCGTCGAGGGTCACAGTCTGCACAGTGTAGGGTTGTTGTCCAGCTGTGGACCTTCACAGTGCAGTGGGAAAGAGTGAGTCAGTACAGTTGAAGCTGAGGTAAGTGTTGGGGGCTCCCCTGGTTTCTGTGTGTCTGAGTGTATAGTACAGATGTGTGCTTAAAAAAGCATTTTTAGAGACTCTTAACACACTACTGTTTATTGTGCATGAACTTATCTTTTAAACATGTATCTAATTTGAATATATTCATTTTTTCAAAAATAATCTGCCCACCGCTCACACAGTTGCACACATTCACACCTGAAAGGCGCCCAAGGCAACCACAGTCTGAACTTGGAGCCACTAAGCAGCTTCTCTGCAGCAGTTGGAGGTGCCCTTGAACAAGGGCACCTCAGGGGTGGTAATGAGGGAAGGGATCGTGTTGCTCTCTCACTTTCCCCACCCAGATTTACCTGCTGGTCGAGCCAGCAACCCGTGCAACTATTTATGATCTTAAGGGGCAGCACAATTTTTACCTGTTTATCGTCAACAAAATCTCATCAAAAAAAGACCAAATCATGCGCTGACTACTATTGGTTGCAGCTTGTTACCTTTACCGGTTTTTCTTTGTGATGCATAAGTGTTGGTTGCATAAAACTGGAAGGTGTGACAAGGAAAACATGACGGCTTCTTCCATTTCGGACACACTGGTTCTCTCCATTCCCTCAGAAAGGGCAGCACTGTCAAGACATTTTGCAGATTCTTGCGTGAAAGTGAAAGCTCCATTTCACCTCCATGAGCTAATCCACCAAGCATGGCAATTTGATTGAAATGAACTGATTTCACTGCTGTAAACGCTGGCGTGAAGAGGCCCTAGTGGGCTTCCACTGTGTCCTCATCTGGGTTTTATAAATTAGGCCTAAATACAACCATCCAGAACCTTAGTGGTACATGGAGTCTAAAGAAATCACATACAAATATAGCTGCGCAGTAAATTAAACTGAAGCGCTCATGACAACCCAAACAGTAGACTGGTGACATTTTTGTCTCATTGCTGCTTAAAGAACAGCTCAGATTTTTTTAAACCATAGTGTAGAGTGCATTTTTTTTTTTTAGATGTGTTCTTTGCTCCGTGTTACTGTAATGTGCAAATGTAAAAGGCAAAGGGTATTAGCATGGAAATGGATAATATTCCCTCCCTCTGAGCTCTGCTGCATCTCATACACCCACACATACCTACACAATCCCTAACCCCCACCCCACCATACCCCCACCCCCACTTCTCTTGTTCTCCCCATCAGTCCGGTTCCCTACCTGAGTCTTATTTTCATTGCCAGGCACAGCGAGCGGCCTGCGCTTCCATTAACAGGTCGCTGCTGTGAAAACATGGAGAGGGGCGAACTAAACTGTATGTGGGACCCCGATGCTGCTGCTGTATTGGACAGAAAGACGCATGCAATACGGGAGAAAGAAGAAGGTTTTGACATTGAAGATGCTAATGTGCGTTTTAATGCACATTTTTTTCTCGTCATGTGAAATTATTGAAATGATATAGACTTAAAAAAAGAAAAAAAAATTAAGAGACTTTGGTTCTATTAACTTTCAAACATGACTGACCAACCTTAAAAGAGCATTCTGCAATAAATTTGCGTTATTGACTTCAAGCAGTGGGAACTACGACAACACTAATATGTTCTTCAAAAGTCAGATGACAATTTTCATTTTAAAATAGACCATCGACCCATAGCCAAACAATTTTGTATGGAATTCATAGAAATGATGAGGTTGCTCTGTGACTTATGACACGTTGATAGCTCTCAGGTTCTCTCAGCAGTAGGTGCTTTGAAACAGCAAGGGGTAATCAAATTCAACATCTTTTTCAGAAGATGATTCACGATGCTACTAGATGCAACAAACTCGCCAGTTCTCGTGTGAGTTCTGTGCTACGAGAGTGACATTTGTGCACAGACACTATGTGGGCGCAGGCCAACGCAAACACTATGGTTCCTGACAGAAACAAGACTGTCTGGGCTTCTTTCAAGCTCCTTTCTTCTGTAATTGTTTGATTTCTCCCTTAGGTTGGGTATGTCCATATCTTCCCCTTTTTCCTCTCCCATGCCATTTTCCCGTTTTGTAATCCTCCTCCTCCTCCTCTCTGTTGATATATCTGCATCTTCTTCCCCTCCTGCCACTTCTCTAAATCTTCTCTTAATCGGCAGCAGACAACTTTGCACACTGGCAGCTCCAAATGGCGGCAAGGGGAGAGCAAGACGATCGGAAAGTTTTTATTTTCAGTATCCAGAAATTCTGTAATGTGATGCAAATAAACTGCAAACACCTAATTGATAAGATCCCAAATACTTCCCATACTTTACGTCACTCAGACCATCGTCCCTATGCAGACATGGAAAGCATAAATCTGCCTTAAGTCTTCCACTTCAGTTCCACCGTCTCTATCTATTTGACTCTGAGACCCTTTTGCTGTTTCTTCTTCCCCCATCTTTCTCTCCATGTTCCTCCCTTTTGTAACTGCTCCTCTCCTCCCTCCTAATCTCTCTGCAAGGGAGCCGTATTAGTTTATCGAAGCCTCCGTGATGTTCAGAAGAGAAATCCCTCTATTTGGTGGTTCGGTATGTGGCATGAGGGCAACCAGCAGGATTCACCGCGGTTGTGCGCCTCATGAACCGCCCAGGAGAGACAAACCAATCAGCCTGGAGCTGCAGGACCTGGTATGAAACCCACCAGATCAACAAGAAACTGCGGGGTTTGCCTGTTGGGAGTGTGGGGAGCTTTAAGGTGACACGGTGGCTGGTTTTAAATGGATTTGGTCTTGCCGGACCCATCCCGTTGGGCCTTCTGTTGGGTCTAAAAGGGAATGCAGCGGCTAAATATAATATGTGGTAATGTTTGAAAGAAAGCACCAAAAGCGGATCTTCAGTATCTTGAATCTTGCTATATCCCAGGGGAATACAGTTTAATTTAGATTTAGCCATAAATACTATGAGTATCAGTGTGAAGCTAGCATGACAAACTGGTTTGAGGAAATGAGAGCTCGGAATGATACGCCTTCAAAATGATTTGGGGTAATTACATCAAATCAAATTATAGATGGGTCTAAAATTGGTATCATATACAGTGTCAGATTAAATACAATGCAGTTCGCCTTTTTAACTGACAGTTTATTCTTCTTACACTATGGGAGAACACAGTGGATTTCCTCTTAGAATAACTGTTGTTATTCTAAGGAAAAATAATTTCAATGATTTTATAAAATACTTTATAAGCTGAGTTTTAGTCCTTTGCTTTTGGTCCTCGGAAACCGGGGCTGCAGGAAACCCACCTTCCATTTTGTCAAGTTTCTTCCCTGAGCACCACAATGCAACATTCTCCTTATTAATGCATATTTTTAGTTCTTGCTTTCGGTCACACTATAAATGGCACGTATAGAAAAACAACGACAGGTGTTAGGGGGGGAAAAAACACCTGTCTGTTTGCCTGGAAAGTCGTCTGCATCATGGCAGGTCCTCCCCTCAGTGAAAGCTGGATATCAGGTGAACTTTATAAAACACACACAGTTATTCAGGAATCACCTCGTTCCAGGGGGATCAATTATCCATTTAGCCCTGTGGTGAGATCACTCCCCTTAAGGTTTTACAAAACCTGTAATTACAGGTGACCCACCTGTCCCATACCAGACAGGTTTTAATGTGCAGGGACTTACCCTGCTGTGTACAGTAGGAGCTGATATGATAGACACACGTTTTCTCCTTTTGCAAACTGTTATCTGTGACATCATGTGACATGTGTTACGATGTTACTGTCCCATTTATGCATCTCTTACGTATTTATCCCACAAACAGGAATTGTTTCTACAGCAGGTACCTTGTACTTCTTTTCGTATCTGTGAAACCCTGTGAGCTCTCTGATATTGCTGCTTTACGTAAACGTTTTGATGAAATCAATGCCTGGCTGGCTTTTTTTCTGTATTTATTTTCTATTTTTCTCTACGCAGTTAAATCCAACCAAGACCGAAGTTCTTGTCCTTGCCCCCAATCGGACCTTAGACATTAAAGTATTCATCAGAACTTGGGCTTCTTGATCAAAGTTAGCTTCTACAAACACACAGGTAACTTTAAATTCACAGATAAACAAGTCAGTCCCATGATTTCCAGTTATGAAATATTTCTAATTTATGCTTCTCTTTCTATTCCCACAACAGTAGACAAAATCATCCATTCTTTTATCTGCTCTTCGGGACTATTTTTAGCGGCGGAATAACACATTTTGTGCACCACCACTAGTGTATTTCTGCCAGCAGGAAAGTGTATGCATGACTGGCTCAAAATAATGTCATGTTAATAAAGGACCAGGTCCAGTGCAACAATGCTTGGCAACAATGGAAAAACCATGGCACAGAGGAAGAAGCCATATCAGGTTTTGACTACACAGACAATGTTAGTAAGGTCAGTTCTTTTTTTGGTTTTAGCCTTTTCATGCGACTTCTAGCGAGTCTCTGCCTTTAAGTCAAGAAAACTGTTGCATGATTATATTTAGTTAAAATTGCTGCAGCATGAGAATTAACAAAGACTTCAGCGATACCGTCCTGCCTCATGCTGGACTCACTACGCTGGGATATTAGACACAAGATGGATGTTTTTTTTTTAATGTATCCTTGATATGTCCTTATATCTGTCATTCATGCTCTTACTTGTCTATGATTTTCTTCTTTGGTATTCACTTGTGCTCTTTTATTTAATTGTGAAGCCCTTTGTGACTCTTGTTTTGACTACATACACAAGGTTTTACACACTCATTTCCATGCTTGTAGAAGTACTATTAAGTAATGCAGTGTCGCTGCATGTTGCAAAAAAAGATTAATCGAATAAAAAAGAAAACCTAATAGAGAGGAAAAAATGGCTAAAATGTATTTACGCAGTCGACACATCAATCCAAATGACAGAACTCACTCCTCATAAGTGTTCAGGAATTCACAACACTCTCTGCAAGTTCACACACAACAAATACAGAAACTATATCTCATCCTGACATCTGTTGCTGTGTTTGGCCCTGACAGGCTGCGTGTTAGGTGTCCAGCTGACAGTCGCGTATGAGCCGTAGACACAAAGTGGGGACAGAGACAGGCCAGGCCCGACGGAATCGGGCCCCGGCGCCACCACACTCACAGAGATGGATCCCCGTGTCACGCTCCATCTGTTGAAAGAGGGTTATGATTTGGCAGCCTCTCAGGACAGCAAGAGGACTGCTGGCACTGGACCCTAGGCTCACTAACCACAACTCTGCCAGCGCCGGGTCCAGGCCTTCATTCGGTTAGTTATTACCCTGGCCCCGCTGTCGCCATGCCAACTGGCCATGAGACATATTAGGTCTCCTGAAAAGACTGTTTATGTAGATGGCAGGGAATGATAAAACACAGCACTTATCTGATTATATAACTGTTTTGGCATGTGGACGCAGTATGACAATCAAAGCTCCCGAATGATCGGCGCTCAGAAATACGTAGCAGAGAAGATTCTGCTGCCAGAGTCAAACATGCAGGATGCATTGTAAAGTCTGCGCAGCACAATCCACTATACACGCTGGTTTCAGTACATACTTTTTGGTTTACTGCATTATAAACCTTCAGGTGAACATCTATGTTTACCAAAATCATTGTAGAAATCCCCCCTTTGACCTGTTGATTTGACTGGATGGTAGAGAACATCTTTTTCAACTTAGACTGTTTAACACACTCCTGCAAAAATGCAGCTTCAGTTAAAACAGATGGATTGGGCTACCCTCTCCGTCACGACGCAAATGTGAGCTCTTTCTCTGTCTTTATTTCGGTCACTATCGGGAATGAATGTGGTTACACGGTGAGTGTGAAGCCGGTCAGTTGTATTGTTGCTCGGGTCTGAGAAGTCACTGAGGCATCCTGCTGAGCTGGAAACTTCGCCTTGCTGAGTGTCTCTTAGGCACAATGAATATTGACTCAGGACTAATGTCAATAACACAGAGCAATATAAATTACATGAACATAGTTGACAAACCTTTGAACCTAAACATGGGACAAAATAGCACTTTAACATGTGATTTTTCCTAGCCGTCATTATGTTGGCATTCCTTACATTTACGACACTTGACCCGTGGACAAGTGGTGTCATGACAAAAGGTCACATACAGCATCGCCTGCCAATCCGGGCCTTCACATCTCTCAGAAACATTTGGGATTCTGGTGTTTGTTGGTGCTGTTTGAATTGGCCATAAACATGATGCCATTCTTTCTACCTCTGCCCCTTGCTCAGGTACACCGGATAATTTAGTCGCTGAGCCAGAAATAAGACAAAATCACAGACATTCTGAATTTTTTGAACTTGTCAAAACCATGGTGATTGCAACACATAGGTGACATCAATTCAGATGTTACATTATTAGTAAAGAAGAAGCAGAAGTCAGCTTTCCATGATTATAAGTTCAAACTTCCAAACTGTATATTTAGCCCCTCAAGTTGGCATCATGGCATGAGAAAGTTTTTATCAATTACTCATTTCCCCCACACTCCTCTGCTTCTGCCAAGGCTGTTTGTTTTAAACCCTTTTGCGGAAAGTGTTGCTCCAAGTGTGCTGTTCCACTGCCTGGGACTCTTGATGGTTGGCTGAGTTAACAAATGCGTCTCTGGATGGCAGGAGACAGTTAAGATAAACCTGGCCTCGGTGTAGTTCCTGTGCCATCAGAAGTTGCTTGAGGTACACAGGAAGTAGCCTGGTTTATGTCCTCCTCAACGACTACCTAGTTTAGAAATGGCAACATGGAGGAAGTGCTTGGTTGTGTTTACATACCCGGGTGACAAATGGGTCAGAGAAGGTACATAGGAAGGTTAGAAAGATTAAGAGGGTGTAAGGAGTCATGCTTTGCCATTGAATCTATGCCAGGTTAAGTTTTAAGAAGCCAAAGAACAGATGCAGGAGATAATGAGACCTGGATATGTGGATAATTTCATTAATGGACTGCAACAACCTAAGTAGGAAAACATGCAGACTCTTAGAAAAGTTCATTTCCCTAAGACGTGAGTCAAACAGTATTTAAATAACATTATTAAGGTGCCAGACCAGTGGTTTTGCAAGTTGTAACCAATTTTTAAAAAAAGTATACTTGATTCCCCAGCTAAGCATTTGGTTTTGTTTTTTAGACTTTCTAGCAGCAATTGGTTTCCATTGTTTTCCTTACAGTATCAAAATCAGTTAGCAGACTCTTGAATCTGGGTTGAGTTGAGTACTAACAACGTCTAAACATGTTGTCTACTGATTTCTGTGTTGGACAATCGGCGACACTGTTTTCATATCTACTGTGTCTCTACTGCTTGGGGCAGACAGAGCTGTGACCTTAAGATAAGACCGAGGCCTTTGCCATACTCTGATAGTTTTCAGTGCTTTCAGACATAAAGCGGAAAAACTGGAAGTTCATTTTCCTTCAGTTTGACTGAATGAATTAATGATGACGGAGCTCTCAATGATTCCAGGCGGGAGACCAAAGGGGAAGTAGGGCTAAAAGTAACAATCAGATCCATCTTCAAGTCCAAAAAGTCCACGAGGAGTTAAAAATACAATGACATGTGCCCATTACAAACCATCAAAGTTTCTGCTGGTCACTCAAAATTCAAAACACACTACTCTTGACTGCTGCTTGGAAACTCATCACTTCCTCTGCAAGGTTTTTCCTGTAAAAGACCACTGGGTGGTTAGACCACTTAATTTTCTACTTGGGTCCCATGTCACTATTGTGTTGCATTGTTTTGGATTGAAACTGGTGAAACAGTCCTTTATCTTGGTGAACTCCAGCATGACAGCACAAACAGTGTCATCCCGCCGCCTCCTTGCAACTGAATGTACCGTGCTGACAGTCGTGCATTTACTGGTAATCAAATCACTCCATGTGAATCAATAAAGCAGGGAGAAGGTCAAAGGGGAATTCTTCTGCCACATAGCTGGCCCACACAAGCAGCACCGCTGAACCACACACATACCCCCACACAAATCAACCGCATGCCCTCACGTACAAAAGACTGACATGCAGTCGTGTCTTGACAAAGACATGTACATGCACACACAGAAACACCCAAACAGAGGGTACACTGAGCAATAAATATCTACACACACATCTCTTGAGCAGCAGCAACAGCTGCTCAAGGATGTGGAGTGTGTATGCGTGCCCACAGTGCTCTCCACATTTCTCCCGTTTCCCAATATTAGCGCCGAGCGGGAAGTCCATCTGTTAATCATGCACTCAGCAAATGAGTGATAGCCACCGCTCGACATCCAATACGCAGGAAATGTGAACAGCTGCTGTATGCTGAAGAGGTCCTTTCACCACGCAGACGTGTTGGGGGGCTACTCCTTCCTCTCGGCCCGTTCTCGCAATATTAGGCCGTCTGCTGCTGTGGCTGGACACACACTGAGGGGCACATGCAGGAATCCAGGCGCAGAAAAAGGCATATATACAGTAGATTAAATTATCAAATTATCCCCATACTTTTACCTGAAGGCTCAAGATCAAATTATCTCCATAACTTCACCATCGGGGTCTAATACCCTGAACTAGTTCGCGGTCTCCTTTTTACCAACTATAAATAAGCTCTTGAAATACATGAAGTCCTCTATTTGAGGGGGCTGCTCTCGCCCCACCTGCCTTTTTTCTCATCTGAAACTTGGAGGTGTTGATCCTCGCTCACACTTAGCTGCAAACTGCTCCGGCACACGTCTGAGGTTACAGTCGAAAGACACCAAAAGGGTATCATCATCGTTGCAAATAACAGAGATGCCAACACACTCTGAAAGATTATGAGTATGTGTCGGTAACTGGCCCGCGAGTATCAAAAACAGGTGAGGTGACAGGGGACCTCACAGGCCTTACAGGATTACACGTTTAGTTAGGCAGAGTGGAATGAATCTGCAGTAGCTGAGGTTTTAGTTTAAAAAAATCCACTCGTCTCGTCTCAGCCACAGTGTTCCATCTTTAAAAAGATTATGCCATAGAGCGGTGGCTCCCAGCTGATCTAGCTCTTTTGTCCGCAGTTGGCAGGGTCGTTCAAGCGAAACATAAAACAACATAACATGTTAACAGGCCTTGCAAAAAAAAGAAAAGAAAAAAGAACAGGGAACTAAAAAAAAAAAACTTAAAAAAACTTGCTTTGCCTTTGAAAAAAACCAGAGAAGTCATGTAGGCATGTGTTAAGTCTTTAATACAGTCAATAGACTTTACGCCTTTTTTTTAGCTAGCTAGGGTCGAGTGATACCAATGAATGCACACTTTCATAACCACCAAATTTGGTGTGTTTATTCACTGTGTTATTTCTAGTATCAGTACTTAGAACAAGAGACTTGGTTTACTGACATTTCGGCCCACCCCTGGAGGTAGCCATCTTCCTCTTAAGGGTTTGTCACCGGAGGACCCTTGCGGGTCACCCTGCAGGTGGTACTTCAAAATAAAAGTGCTGAGCCACCCTTGCCTCCTTGCTACCCTTAAAACATGTTTATTATTTGTCTTGGATTTTTTCCATTCATCATATTTGAACGAAGGGAACCACAAGCTCTCGATCCCTGGACCATCCACCCAGAACTGACCCTCTTTCCACTTTTGAACCGCTGTCTCAGACATTGTGGTGTCTGTATTTAGCTTATCACCTGAAGGAAATTACAACAGAACGCTTTTTTTTTTTTTTTTTGCCTAAACAGCAGCAAGTAGGCCATCCAGAGTTAGCTGACCGAGTAACATTACATTTTCCTCTTCTCCGTTCCATCTGGGATCCTTTGCTATTTAAGCATCACAGACTGGCCAGGTTGGTAAACATCAGTGGGCGTTGTTCCGTTTACTTACACCACGTGGCAGGATTTCCAAAACCTCCTTACACGCATACAAACACACATAGTGAAAGGGCGGCATCTGATCTCATACCCTTCGCCACTACACACAAACACACACACACACACACTCCACATTTTAAGTGGATTCACAATGGAATTGCCTCTTACACTGTCAACTCACTGTAAAATCCACAGCTGCCTTTTTTCTGATGAATAACCCCACTTACGCCTTTCCAGAGCAGTGTGTGTACTCACTCTAACGCATGCTAAATACTCCTGAGTGTTTGGACCTTCACATGTAAAACTCTTCACCGTCCTCTCCTCCGTCCGGCTTCTCCTGCAAGAAAGAGATTGATGGTTGTTTGGTTTGTGGTCACACATCAGCAGGATCTGTCAGCACTGAGGATGATAAACTAATCTCTTCATCCTCCTCTCTGGGTTTTCCCTCCAGCCGTGTGTGGATGTGTGTACTCGTGCATGGGCTGTATCCACGCATGTTTCAGTGTCACGTCATGGAATGTTGTGTCTTTGTATGTTCCCCCGAGTGGGTCCTGTCTCTCTTCATGTGTCGCAGTGCTCTTAATCGTCATGAAGTTGCGTGCGTGTGTTTTCTCAGCCGTCCCGAACCACTCGGGTATATAAGCCATTACCTCTTACCAACCTGGCAACCCTGTTAGCAAACCCTGCCATGCAGCGAATGAGCCAAAAGGCATGTAATGTTTGTGGTGAACCTCAGGAAGGAAACGAAGCGGAGTTGGACTTGTTGATAGAACACTTGTCTTCATTAGGTCTCATAAAATCTGACTGTGTGTGTCCAGCCATTTGTGGTTGAGTGTTTCCTGTATGCGTGAATGCTTGTCTTGTGTACAAGGCTTTCCTCCGCATGTTTGTGCGTCTGTGTAAATATATATCTGTCGTTGTGTAGGTATTTGCGGTTCAGTGTTTCCTGTACATGCATGTTGTGTTTCTTCCAAACGTATACACAACTCTGTATATGTGTGTGTGTGTGTGTGTGTGTGTGTGTGTGTTAGCATATGTTAGCCCTAATTCCCGCGCTGATCCCCTTAGCTTCCTGATTCAAACAACCCACTGGATTCCTCACATAAATCTGCCGGGTGCGTTAGAGTGAAGTGAAGCAAAATGGCTGGTTCTCGGTTGGAAAAGGGGATTTGTTGGCGTCAGGAGATGTGGAGTTCACACACAGGAAGAG
This sequence comes from Xiphias gladius, assembly GCF_016859285.1. Taxonomy (NCBI): domain Eukaryota; kingdom Metazoa; phylum Chordata; class Actinopteri; order Istiophoriformes; family Xiphiidae; genus Xiphias; species Xiphias gladius. The sequence continues at coordinate 25,047,185 of NC_053413.1, read as the reverse complement.
GAAAACAGACAGGAAAGGGAGGGGGTGACATATAGGGATGCATTCATCCACTCCCTGACTCCTGGAATTTTCAGCGCAGGGGAATTTAGCAAAAAATGGAGCTTTAGAGGGAGTGTGACTGTCCTGTGAGAGAGAGATTGTATGTATGTGTGCACGTGTCATCTATCAACATGTTTCTACAACAAGACAAATTCCTTTATTAATCTAGACACCGAAAGCGATTGTAAGTTTGATCGACAATAGCTGTTAGGCACAGAAGCCAGCATTTTATTGGGGGAGGTTCACCGCGAATGGCAAGGTATGAAAAGGTACATTTAAATCCTCCTCCCAAGTGAGGTCAACACAATTTATACTTATAAAGTGCTAGTAGTGATGAGTTTGTGGTCCAGAATTCAAAAAGAATTGTAAAGATGAGAATGATAAACATTTGTCTAAATCTACCCCCCCCCCCGGACTTCAGTTTATCCTCCCATAAAACTGACCCCGTACGTTGTTTGTGCAAGCAGCTTATCAAACGACCCATAGCTACGTTTTATTAAGTGACATCTGGCGTTCATGTGAGACAACATCGGTTTTTTTTGTTTATGTTCCGGTGACAAAGCCCTCTAGTGGCCAGAGTAATTATGACGGGAGCAACGGACGAAATCAAGTGACAACGTTACATAGTGACAAAGTCGACAAAACATTGGACTTATTTTTACCCACACCATAGTCTATCCCTGACCCTAACCAAACCCACTTAGTCCTATCAGAGGTTCGGGACAAATGACCCGTATCAATGTCAGCATGACATAACAAAGGCCCAGAGCTTATTCCCCTCACCATCAACTTGTCTCCATTCTCAGTACACCATCTGATTCTGGGTTTAAAGTCAAACAATAGCGCACAAAGCACAATACACATAAAAACAGATATAGTGCCCGAACAGTAGCCTGCTTGTCTTCCTCTGTGTTTACATGCTGGCTTCCTGTGTCCCAGTTAATCAGTGGGATCTGGGTGTCTGCCTGGCGCAGTGTTGGAGAGAAGGAATAGACTAAACTCCTGGAGGAGTGAGCCTCTGTGTTATTCATAATCACAGTCGTGCAATAACAAACTACCATCTTAAATTATACAAAGGGCCAGACTAGCTGCTCATTATCTGCCATACAGCGAGAGGCGACATTACTGCATGCAGGAAAAAAATCTCTCTATTCTCAGCCTTCATTCACATTTCTCCCAAACAGTGGTGTTTGAATAACAGTGGCAAAGTTTCCTGCACTTTCATTCCTACTTTTAGACAACTTTCACAGGTCACATGCTGCACTGGCAATCATCTGCCTGTCTTCTCACACCAGCACTGCCAAATGCCAGACATTCTGAGCTACCCTGAATCTCAGTGACTGCAGCCTATCTTAATTTGGTTTTCACCAGTGCCCAGTTGTTTCCTTCGTCCGCGATCTATCAAGGAATTGAAAAATAATGGCTCCCACCGATCTCAACTGTGGGAAGAGCTGAGATTTGTCTTGCAGATTCCACAGCTGATTATTTAGCAAGGAGGAGGTCAGGGCGTGTGTCTACTTGCCTGCCTTCGCTAAACTGTGTGGCATTTTTTTTGTTTGCTTTTGTCTCTTCCTTGTGTACGACTGTGCGTATCTCGATAAGGATCTCCCATCATTCCACACTTTGTTTATTTGAGATGAAGGCTTCCTGTGCTTGTGTGGGGGCAATGGGTTCTTTTTCGTATAGAGACGTGGTGCCTTCCAGAGCTGAGCTGCAAGTCATCTTTTTCCTTGCTGAACTAATGACAACATGGGAGTAGAAGGATGGTCTTTGCCAGTTGTTGTGGACAGTGTAAATTAGAGGCTTAGACAACGATGAGAAAGAAAAAGTAAAATGTCAGGATAAATGTTCCTGTGTGACAGCAAACTGCAAAAAAACTCCATACTGTCATTATGCATGTTACTGAGTCCTAAAAGCCTTCTTCAGACAGGGAAAGAACAGGGGGGAAAACTGCCATTTTGTCAGGACAGATTTGTTCACCTTAAGTCCTTCACTCGATTGGTTTAGATGGACCGTGTTCTCAGTTATTATCTCAGCAATTTACCGTAAATAATTTAAAAAGTAGTAAAACTTTTATGAGGTTTTTATCTCACGGATATCCAGGAGCAGTGATACGTCAACTGTAGGTCTAAAGTGTCAGGATGTAAGCATAGTAGAAATTTGGCCCTCCAAAAAAAGCAGGTCTCACATAATAGGCACAGAAAATCCAAATTACATCGTATTTATTTAAACGCATTTAAATGCTGCTTGACCTTGCATCTGTAGTTTCTGGATGTAAAAAAAGACTGGAAACGCAGATGAATCTATCACACCAGCAGTTCATGCTGACGTCCTTTTTTTTTTTGGTTTGATTAACTTGTATCATGTGTCAGAATTTTAAAAAGGAAATACACACGTGACCATTGAATGCTTCAGCGACTACAGCCAAAAACCAATGATGTCTCAAGACATGAGCTGCATTGTGACCGTCTGCACTTTTCGGTTTAAGCTGCAAAGACTTTCAAATAAGTGTCGCTACTTTTTTTAATTATATTGTATTTATGGCGCAATATATGCTTAATGCTCCAACCCTTTTTCATTTAAAGTCCAAGTAAAAGTCTGACAGTTGCCTTTAACACCGTTCTGCATACTAATTTAGGTAGTTCCATACTTGGACGCATTCCACATATGCAGTTGTCTGCCTCTGTGCATGTAAATTTGGGCCTCACATTGACACTTACTGACACTCGGCATCTGGCAGCCACCTATAAGAATAAATTGGAACGTAAAGCATTTTTTGACTAAACGCAACATTTAGTCATGTGCCAGCTTTTGCTGCATGAGCACAGTTGATAGGTATCTTAAAGGTATGAGCTAAAAAGCCGTTTGGTGAATTCGACATGGGAAAATATAGTCTAGTACAGCATCATGAATAATTTCGATGAGTCTGTTTTTCACTCACTCACTCACCGGCAGTCATCCTCACTTGTGCACTCACACACACACACACACACACACACACACACACACTTAAAAACCTCTTTAAACAACCCAACGTGGAGTGCCACATACCTGAGCTGAAAGTAAAATGGATGTTAGGATCAACCAGGAAGGCTTTAACTCTGAGCGTTCCTCTAATGGATGTCACCGTCGGGTCAAAAACATGTTGGTTTAGAGAACTCGGAGTGCGTGCGTGCGTGTGTGTGCGCGTGTGTGTGTGTGTACGGCGGTGTTGTTTGGTGGGGATTTCTGGTCTTGAGCTGCCCTCTCGTACCGCTCCACTGCTTCTTTGTGTGCCTCTGGCTGAGAGGGAGGCAGCAGTGGAGGGAAAACTGACAGAGAAGTGGATGTGGTGGGGGTGGGGAGGGCGGCGGCGGCGGCGGCGGTGAGGGGGTTAGCTCTCGACCACTTCAACAACAATCAACAGAAAGCTCTCACTGCTGCTGCTCTCACACACGATCCAGACCCACACACCTACCCCGAAACACAATGAGTAGGCTAATCCATTGCTCAAAAAAAAAGAAACAAATTTACTTGTTGCTAAATTTGATTCCTGTTTTTCAAATATCTTAACAGTGTTTGTGTTTTTTTCTGAATGATTTAAATTTGCAAATAAATCCTCCATGTGAACCATCTTTTGTAACAGGACAGTACTTATGAGCAGTATATACTGTAATTATTATGTACATGCGCCTGCCTTCACAGCAGTACAAGGACGTTGCTATATCTAAAATATTCTATCACAGAGCATGGTGATATATCGGTGAAACACAAGGCAGGTAAACCTAAGACAGTAATGATAAAGAGGAGAAAGTGTTTGAGATAAAAGGTGTGCCCGGTCTGGCCAACCAGCACCTGCTGTACTTTATTCACAAATGTTCACAAGAGTCAGTGACAGCAACAGCTGCCGTACAATTTCTGTTAAGAAAACATATTTACATTGGTTCCATCATGTGGACTTTACACACATTATGACTGTATGACAGTGTGCGCGTGTGCACACACGGCAACACCGCTGCTGAAGCTTCTATCTGCTTCGCCGTGCCCGTACGGAGCCGCTGTGTGCATGCCTTGGGCTCTGCTCATGTCCTGTTTATCTTGCAGCCGAACCTGTTGCGAGCAGCTCACTAATTGCCACGAGACAGTGCCAAGCACTCCGGTGACAGATGTTTCAGCTGGATGGCGGCTAATGAACATCGGCTGGAAAATATCCATTGGACTATCCTCTGGAGGACTCCCGTCATTCGTTATGCCTGCATTTATGCCAGAGGCCACTGGATCCACATTATCAGCCAGCACAGATCCCAGTAAATTTGAAGGCTTAGCCATGCAATGAGCTGAAGGCTCCTTATTTAGATGATTACTGTGTTATTGACACATTTTGTATTCAGTGGAAGCAATATTGTCTTTTAATTAGCCGGTCATTGTTGTTAATGGTTTTCCAGTTACTACCCTTTGGCAGTTTAACATTTAATGACATGGTTTTGTTTCCAAACTGTTTTAGAAAACAATGGCTAACAGAACTACAAGTTTTAATCCACGATTTTTTTGAAAATAATATATAATTATTATGTACATGAGTATTGTGAGTTGTATTGAAACACTTCAAAATGAGTATTTACCGTGGCTGGAGGAACTCCCCATGATCTGCAATTGACAAAATGCTGATCAGTTCTGTCAGGTCAAACCTGCCGGTTTGACAGTGCCAAAGCTGACTAAATTAAGATAAAATGTTTGTATTCATTTGCATAGCTGGCCAACATCGTCACTCATACCAACAAGAACGAGGTGAAACACCTCATAAACACCACATCACGCTTGCTGCAGATAAACATGAGGATACAGATTGCACTTGCATGAAAAGTGAAGATGGTTCGGTATGTTCTGTGAAATGTGATAAGTTGCTGGTTTGCCACAGAAGTTAGAAAACAGCTGGACATCTGCAAGCATTTATATATAAATTTTTTTTTGGTCATATTTGACCATATTTTGTCCATTCTTTGCGTACTTTTTTAACCAGTACTTTCTTGATTTGGGGGGCAGTTGCTATTATTCTAATGTTACAATCCCAAAATATTGAAATTAAACAAAACTGGAGAATGCAACATGCAATTAATCAAAAAAGATAATAATAAGGTAATAACAATGGAGCAAACCACAGAGTGAATTCAATTAGATCCATTGGATACTTAGTTAATTATTTTGTTTACAAGTCAACTTCAGGCATAAACCATCATGTGCTTTACTTCTACGAGAGAAATCATGTTATTACAGTACTTTGCATTCTTTCTGGCAGAGGGTATTTTATTTTGGAATGAAGCTCATCAAATTTAGACTCTTTCACAAGGCTTGTACAAATGAACTGAGTAAAATATTCATTCATTCAGTCTCCTCCTGAAAGATACCTCAAGCATTCATAACCACGTCAGCAAAACACACATTTATGATATATAGATTCATGACTATTCTTTCATTACCCATTTCAAACCAGCTCATTAGTCCTTATTATTATCACCGATAGTTAGCGAGGTGACGACGCAGCCATACAGACGGCGCTGAAACCGGACAGCTTCAATAGCTGTCAAAGCCCCACGAGTGGAGCATGTATGCTAATCACCCCGGAGAATACAGCCAATTGATTCTAATTGGTTTGCTTCCAATGGTGGAGAGGCGGACGAGGGGGTTACTCTCAAGGTTTGGCTGAATGGAGGCAGGTCTAATCCAGCACACAATGAGGCATATGGGACTGTGTCTTTTGCAAATCTGTGGACAGAATAAGGACTAAAGCCTGAGGTTCTTTTCTCTAAAGGGGCTCACACTGAATGGCTGGGAGTGGCCTGGGAGCCTGGACGCATAATTGACGTGCTGCCTTCCTGCCTGTGTGTAAAACATAAATGAATTAATTATGGGGTGTTAAAAAAAGAGAGTAGAGTATCAGGCAGATGTGCATAATAGATGGACAGATACAGACAGGTAACAAATAAAGGAAAAACCTGAATAAACGAGTGGAGATACATAACGAATGCAGATGCTTCCACACAGGTGCACTGCATGGTACAAGTAAACAATTAGCACCCAATCATGCTCTGTGGCATGTGTAACTAATGCCGAGCAGGCCCAGTAGATTCTGAATTTCCATCAAGATTGCAAGAGGAAAAGATCTAACTGTCTCTGAAAGAGGGTTGATATTGGGGTCACAGAGACTGCTCAGCTGGCTAGTGTTTCAATAGGAACAGTGACTAGAGTGGCCTCTGCATTTAGATCTATGGGAAAGACATTAGTAAATGGGGTTGGAAGTTGTGGTCGACAGCGCACATTTGATGACCGTGATTCTTGAGCAATAGAGCGATATGAAAGAAATAAACGGAAGAGCAACTCTTCTCCAGGTGACTGAGAATGTCAGTGCAGGACGTGATCAGACTGTTTCAGCCAGAAGAGTCTCTCAATTACACAGAGGGGGATATTATGGTAGGGTTGCAGTTCATAACCCCTGATTACAAAGATGAATGCACATTTGAGATTTCAGTGGTGCAAAAATCATCGCCACAGGTCTACAGAGATGTGGAAAAAAAGCGTTATGGTCAGATGAGACTTCCTTCACCATATTCTCGACAAGCGGGCAGGTGCACGTGTGGCAAATGGCAAGAGAACGGTACGAGGCCTGAAGGCTTGACCCCCTACAGCGAGGGGATCCGCTGGCTCTGTTATTCTATGGGGGCCATTTTGCTGACATGGTTTGGGTCCACCCCATAGAGAGTGCCCATCCATTGGGCACGAGGGGACATTGAATGGTTTGATGAGTATGGAAAGGATGTGAAGCATAAGCTATGGCCTTCACAGACACCAGATCTCAACCCAATTGAACGCCAAATGAAAAACACCAAATGAGGGAATATCTTTAGGAAGAATGATGTTCTGTCCCTTTAGTAGAGTTCCAGAGGTCCTTATCTGTAAGGGTGAGCCCAGCCACCATGCAAGCGATACGTATTTAAGATGCTTGTAACCACAATCTCATTCCTTCATTCATTACCTCAATCACATCACCTTAGGTCAGATCTGAAGGGTTGGCATCGTTTTTGCCCTCCGACTGTAGTACGCGCTGTGGACCAGTCTACAGTCGGCGCACGGCTGCTGTTGAGGAAGAAAGTGACAAATGCGACGGTTCATTGTTAAAACTTTCACACTCTCTCTATGTCAACATTGTACAGCACATGTGCAGGGTCGTACTTGTTAGCCACTGGTCATCTGATTATCAGTGCCTTTTGGAAGGAGGTGGAAAAGAAAGTGGTTGGGTCAGGGTTCCCATGGACCAATTAGCTGACCAAGGAGCTGAGTGGAGTCAGTGTGCCCGCAAACCTTGATTTTTCAAAATTGCAGAGGCATGTGTTGGGTCTGCAGAATGGCTGTAATTGCGGAGTATTGTTGCTCCGCATGGGTGTTGGTGGAGCCTGCCGCAAGAAGCACGTAGCCAGATTTATTCTCCCACTACTTGCCATTTCCAAAACTAAATACTTTAGTTTCTGCTATTACCTCTGGGAGGGCAGCACCCTCATTCTGTTTTTTGCCATCATGGAGTCCAGCATTTTCTCTCCAAACTAAAGAGCAAAATACCAGTGCAGAGGTCAAAAGTGGCTCTCAGTCTGTATTCACCTATCAATCAGACTATACAGTATATGAGAAGTGCACAGAACGAAGAAAAAAGATAAAATGCAGGACATAGTACCTTTAAATATAAATACAGCTCCTTCAGTTGGTGTCCATACAGATGTTATCCTTCCAGCTACACAGCAAAATCCATAATGACCTCATTCATGCTGAGTCCAAAAGAGAGAGAAGCCAAGCTGATCTCTCCCAGTTTGTCCATTGTCAGGGGGCTATTAGTGCTCTGGTTTCCTGGTCACATTTGTAGAGAGGGTATTGGCTTTCACTTGAAGCTTGGCCTCTGCCGTGCAGGTGCCCTACAGATTTAGTTTCATGCCCTTTATGCGGAGCACTTGCCATCTGCTTGATCTGACTTTATAGGCAGCTCCAATGGTTGTGAAAGGAATCTAGTGCTCAACTTTCAGATTTATGTATGTGTGTGTGTGTGTGTGTGTGTGTGTGTTTGTGTGTGTGTTATTTGGCAGAGAGGAAAGGGAGAGGAAAACAGTAAACACTGGGGGGGAAAAAAAAAAAAAAACAGGAAATTGTGAGTGTTTTGCTTCAGTCTTGAGTAAAAAGCTCTTATGGTTGCATCGCTTTGTACAACTGCTTTGGCCCAAAAATGGTCCAGGGAAACAAATTCACAGACAAACTATTTCAGACGTACACTGTTCTGAACGGTATCCTTGCACACCCGTCCTTTCACCTACTTGAAAACCCCCGGATGACAAAAAAAGTCAGCACTCTGACAGTATTCCAATCAGAAGGCTTTGGAAGGCTCTGGAAGAAGATCACGCAAGACAGTTGTAATAGGGCGAGGAATTTAAAGCATCCAGCGATGTGTACAGCATCAAGCAGAGTGCCTGGAGGGGGGGGCGAGATGGATGCCAATCTCCCTGCTGTTTTGTTGCAGTTCCTCCTGTCAGCAGACAAAGCTGCCACAGACACAGCTTGTATATGGAGACTGACACCTCTTGCTGTGGAACTTCGGTAAACACAACACACACCTGTATGATTGACGCTGAAACGCTTTTGCCCGCCTGCCTCTGCAAACCACATGAATGTGGCAGGAGTGTGCATTGTACAGACACCTACACCGTGTTGGGAAGAAGCTTGGCTCAAAGGATTTTTCACAGGGGATCATCAAGGTCTGTGTGTGTTACGAAAACGACGGCGACGATGATGATCAGCTCCAGTTACACCCACGATGAGCTGATCATTGTGTCTCAGCCGATGGTTGTTGGTGTCCCACGTGGGTGTAAATGTAAAGAAACATCAGCTACAAAGAAATACACACATGATCAATCCCTTATTACCAAGATGGCCTGGATTGCATTAACTGAAAAGATTCTGCAGGTTTCTACCACGTAACAGCAAAGAATTGGTGACATTCTAGGGACTTTGTACTCCTACTTAACAACTAGATTTTTCTCCAACTGTGGCGGAGCCTTACTTTGTAAAATTCCTAATGATATCCTTAATCAGACAGACAAAATAAACACCAAACCCATATTAATGAATCTATACCCATCAGAGTCAATTTAATGCTTTACTCCTTAAGAACTGCCACTGCAGAAAGGGTTGGTTTATGATTTCACTGCCAAATACTGTAATAAAATTAAATTGCAGGTTATAATTGTCAAGGTTCCGGTTGGGAGATGTTCTTTCAAGTTGTAGCACAGTCAACAAAAAGATTTTGTTAAATAATTTTTTAAGATGCTTCTTAAGGATGCATTTTGACACTGGGGATTAAAACTTACCATAATGAAAAAGGACAGTGGTGCTGGAATCAGTTTTGGTAAATGTTGGTTAAATTTGGCATAGTTAGTTATATTTAAAAGTTGTATAAAGTTTATGTTACAGACATAAAATATCAGGACACAGTCCATTAAATAAGACAGAGAGGTACAGTTGGGAAATCAGAATATAACTTCCAGGGACAGAGAAAATGGAAGTCTGCCAAGATTAATAAGCAAAAATAAAGTGCATGAATACAGGAAACCGAGAAATTAGGACAGAGTTCAGACTGCAAAATGAGCAGTCGCCAGTGATCTACATTGACTTTAGACTCTTTTCTAGCATATTTTAAATATATATGCTAAATGAAATTATTAATATAGCCTAGGAAAAGGTAGGTGAGAAGAGCTTTGGGATCTTAGTTTCTCGGCCCATTTGAGCACTGAATCGGCTGTAAACTGTCTACACACTTTTGTTAGCACATAGTGCCTTCATATCTTGCTTTATTCTCACAAGATCTAGCTCAGGAAATGTGGAAAGATTTTCAAATTAAGTGTGGTTAAATCGGCCACCAAGAATTGGAGCTCATGTTCATCATAGCCATAAATAATGAACAGATCAGTTAAGCTATTGTTCTATTTATTCTGAAACTAAAGTTTTAGCCTACACAGTTCTCCACTTTCAATTATGACCAAAAAAAAAAAAAAAAAAGGTTTTGAAATGTCCTGGATGTTCAGTATGAGTCAGCTTGTGTGCAGAAAGCTAATGTTAGATTCAGACTAAGGGCCTGGTCGGTGCAGATGGTTTGCAGTTGTGTGCCACATTTCAGTGCATGTTGCAGAGTCAGAGAGAGAGCATGAAGGTGCTACTTCACCATGCTAAGGCCTGGCGCATAGCAACCATGTGTTTTTCAGTTTGCGACCTTCTGGAGATGACATAAACTGTTGACCATATGTGAGAAAAGGTGCGCACATTGATAGATTTTAAACATCGCAGGCAACCGCTAAAGCAAAGGTAGCGTGGGAAACAGCAGCACAAACACACACGGCCATTGCATTTTAAGGTTGGGAGAAGCAACCCCTCGGCTTTGGAACGGTGATGCAAAAACAAGTGTCAACGCTCACTTCTCCTGTTGAAAACATCGCGAATATGGCCAGTGTGAGAGGTGTAAATTAGACATGTTTGGCCTGTCTGTGTGTAGGTGCATTGTTCATAGATTGAGGGTGTCTGCACATGTGCTGTTTGCGTTCTACCAGTGTCCACTCCTCTCCCGTCGTGTTACACCCACTGAGGATCCACAGTAGAAAGACGTCTCTAAGTAAACACATAACGTAGCTCAGGTTCAGGTAGGCTTGCAGTGTGGCGTCCAACAAAAACAGAGACAGAATTTATTCCAGTTACACCTGGGAACACTTCACTGTGAACCACAGGCTACTCGTAATGACTTTGTCTCAACAGCTCACTGTGAGCCAAAAGTTTGGTTGGCTCGCAAACCCAATAACCTCAGTTTACAGCAGATGATGTATGTGCAGCAAAAATAGCAAAATGGCAGCAAAAAAAAAAAAATCTACCATTTCAGAGAAGTTGAATGGTATTGGAATGAAACCAATACTGGCCTCAACCAGTAAATGATAACTGAGTTTTTGAAAGAAAGGTCAGTGGTGTCTGAGCGACAAGGCATCTAAACATTTCTAACCTACCAGGGCAGGCTGTTGCTCAACGGTTGCTGCAATCTTGGGATGCTCATTTCCATCCAACAGTGCCAAACCCTTTCAACAGCCTTTGAGCGAAGAGCTTAGTCTTGTTTCGAGCCAGCTTTCTTTGTGTGGCCAAAAATGAAGTATAATTTCTAAGTGGACCTTACTGGAGTTGACAACAGCAAGAGTTCCTTATCCAGCCCAAAAGGAGCAACTCCAAAAGAATCTTAGTACATAAGAAATGAGATGGAAATTCAAAGGCAGGTGGAACTCTGCCAGTATAAGAGAAAGCAAAATTGCACCTTAAATTACAGGAATTGAAATGCGGTTAATATAATGATTATACCTGTCGTAATGTCTAAAAAAATGTCTACTTTCAACCAAATTTATCTGATTTAACCTCGACTTCCAGCCATCTCTTGACCTGCAAAACTCCAGATCGTGGATATTGGGAGATCAGCAGTGTGTGCCAGTACATCCACAGTTTTTAAGTTCACAAGGCAGTTTATAGAGTGTCCCTAAACCATCAGTTGCTCAAGTTGATTCAACACACTTTATGGCTGGCTTTAGGTGGGAAACGGTATTATGAATACATTTTGAGTATCCAAAAATCTTGTACAAGAATTTAGTGTCTTACGAGAACACAAACCATCACAACATTTTACCCAAAAGGTATTCTGGCAGTGGAAACTTTTGCAGCAAGTAGCATGGACAACTGCACAAGTGCCAACTTTTACTTTGGTACTTCCTCCCAGGCCATATATCAGTATCGTTCCAATGTTTACAATGTTAGCCGGCTCTGCTCGCAGTGTGCCCAAAGGCATATTTCTACGCCGGTGAGCTAGTTGAGGACTCGACCGTGGTGGTGTTCACATTAAGGCATTGGACATGTGTCGGATGGGTGAATTATCCTCTGATCCCCGGTGGACAACCTGGGCAAAAGTGATCTGGCCAACCAGTGCAGCCAGTCAGTGGTTAAAACTCCAAACTGCTGATCCGCCACACGGCAGTTTTCTAAACTGGCCAAATAAAAAACACAGACACACTAACTACTGGTACTGATGCTGCAGGAGGTTAGTATAATGGTCTGAGGAACTATTATGGGATTTACACGGAGAGGTTTACCACAGTATCATTTGAACTTGGAAAGTGCTAGAGGAAGCAATTGTGAAAGAGTTTAAACTTGCAGATGTCTTCGGTTTCAGTTGGACCTCAGCTCCCTGATATTAGTATGAGCAACACATTATAAGAAATTGCTATCATTTACACAGTGACATTTGTCACCAGAGAATAACCACACACAGTCAAAGATGGATAATTAACTGTCTTTGTGTATGCATTTGCAGCCAAATCAAAACAAAACAAAATAAATGAGAAAGAAAATTGTAGGGAAAACTTGCAACAAAAACAAACAGACATAATTCCTTACTTCACAGCTTTCTGCATCTGCATTTCTCTTCCATATAGCTACGTATTTATCTCATTTATGTGTCTCATTACAAGCCTCCACTTACATTCCCATACATACCTGTTTATGTATGGGAAATTAGTCATTATTAAATTTGTCATTATGAGGCAGCTGGAAACGAAACTAACCTATCAAGCTAAACACAGAAACCGTATTCTTTCTTCAATCTACAAGTCAATGATTTTGATCTAAAAATGTCAGATGTTAAAACACAATGTTATGTTTAGTCCATTATTTGTGAGCACAAGCTCCATTATTATGTTCACCTGTTTTTTTGCATCCAACAAAAGGCTCAAAAGAAGTAAACTCTGCCCTGATGAATGAATGAATTTTTGGCTGTGGGTGAAACATGAGCATTTTTATATTTCCAGGAATGTGCATGCAGTGTGTCTCAGTGTTTGCTGTTCAGGATCGACTGGATTGCTATAATAAGTTCAGTTCTTTTTGAGCTTCCAGCATTTATTAATTATAAGTTATTTCTTGCAGAATGTAGAACATGAATCGATGCTGCAGATTCAGTATCAGTTTGTGAACTGCATCTTTTCTTTTTTCATCATCTTCTCTCTTTTCTTCTCAGGAATTAGCACAGATTGGAGGGTTTGTTTTATTTCAGAGTTCAAATGTGTGCTCTGATATCTGGGTGTAATGCATCAAATTCAATGTTCAAAGTTTCTGTGCATAGTAAGATTTTTGGAATAAGATATTGAAAGGCATGCAAACACAAAATAAAATTCAGGTGTGATTTGGGGAAGTTTATAAAATTTCTGTGAACAGATGAATCCATACATTGAAAAAGCTGTAGTCAAAAATCAATCTGATAGGTTGCTTTTGGTCACCAGATAAGAGGAAGCTGACTTTTCTGCAAGAATGCCCAGAAAGCAACAAGGTCTGAACTTTGGCTTCCACTGTAACCAGGTTCAAATTGACCGCTTTTACAGCAAGAAAAAACTTAAACAACAAGGTCTCTGCAGAACAGATGCAGTCCATTATTGGTCATTCACAAAGCTGGTGACCACCTGCTATTGGCCCACTTGAACCTTCCACCCTCGTCTTCTGCTTGCTCGTACATCCACTGCAAAGTCAACCTCATCTGGAAAACATGTTGACCTGATACGGAGGCCCATAGTTTACAGTAAGAGTCAAATGCGTTTTTCCAAGTTAATCCATCCTCAGCAAATGACTAATAAATACCACAGCAGAGGCCACTGGCCGCCCAGTTGTTTTACTGGTGACAAAGAAGTTTGTTAATTGTTTCCTTATGAGATTAATCCCCTAACTTGTGCAGTCATGAAAAAAAAAAAAAAATCAGGGAAAACAAACAGCTGGGAGAATATTCCACCCAACACCCCTGTTGGCCAGAGCGGTTTGGATTACCAAACTATGTCATGAAGCCGGATGGATCTGAATGTACATTTGCGGGCTTCATCATCCTGGAAGGACCCAAATTTCACAAAACTGAAATTGAAGTGGTTTCAGTGATGTGGGCATGTGGAGGTTACTGTGACAGTAATGCATTTATTTATTGCACTACCACTGTGAGGAGAGAAGAACCAAATCCACAGCGGAAATCCAGGCCCTTTAATGATGACAGGAATTTTTAAACAAAACAATGTTGTAGATGTGAGAATCACACTTAATTGTGTAAATATTTAAAAAAAAAGAAAAGAAAAAAAAAAGAGGAAAACATCAGTATGAAAAACAGCATAAACTTCTGTCGATCCCTCATTTTTCTTTCCTCTATTGGGCGATACAAGCGGGGCAGTTTGACTGTCCACATAGATGAGTTCAGGTGGAGATGTTTGACGCACACTCTCAATTCTGATGTTAGTCGGTGTGCATAAATGTCCCTGTGTTAACCCCCGTGTACGCAAAAGTAGTTAATGTTTCCTGCTGCAGAAGCACATTGATGATCATAGTTTACCGTAAATGAGATTTTCTCGCAAAGTTTACAGCTCAGAAAACGCTTTTGCCAGTTGAGAGGGAAGATAAAACTAGAGAGACAGTTCAAATTTACTGCTGATGATGAGTCAGAGTCCCACTAAGTAACACTAACGGTGTTTGCGCAGCAAGAGATACATTTGAAAAATGATTTTCTCCTGGATGTTTGTATTATTGATTTTTAAATGGATAACAGATTTTTAAAAAGCATTTGTAAAACTAAAAACTGCCAACATTGAGTCCTAAGAGTATTTAAATGTTGACTGAGCCTCAGGTAAAGAGGGAAAAAAAAAAAATACTATAATTTTCCACTTTTGCTCAATTAGTCAAGTGAATCAAGCTAAAGACAAAGTTTAAGTGTGCGTGTGTGAAACATGAATTGAAATATTACCAGTTTAATAGTTTAAGCACTGACAGCCCTGTAATAGCTGTACCCCATCATAATGACATATACTGTATGCGGACACTTGTGTGTGTGCTGAAAACACGCTGGGTTTGGGGTTTGAACAGAAGTTGAACGAACCCACAGTCTGCATTCAGTCTCAGCTGTGATGGTTTGGCCGGCACGTCCACGGTGCGTCAAAGGCAACTGCACATTCGGGTCAGCTTCTCTAGCATGTTCCAGTGTTTTTCAGCCCGTGACGTGCTGCATCTTGAGGCAGCCACGTATACCGGCTAATGGAACCAAGACAAAACATTCTGCACGGCTGATAGCGTCTGTTTGAACAAGCAGACCTAAATGGGTGTCAAGAGACCAGCGGAGAGCAGGACATGCTTGAGACAAAGTGTAAATGGAAAAGAAGTGCAGGTGTCTGAAGTTGAAAGCTGTCTCTAAAAGCATCTAATGCAAACTATATAAAGAGGATGATAAAAGGTTGTATTCATATCAAAAAACTTTTAGCTTAAGCTAATGCACAGAGGCGGCCAGATAGTACATCATGGATTATTTGGATTTACTGTGAGAAATGGTGAAAGGTCAACGAGGAGAACAGCATCAGGGAGGGGAGCCACCAGAGTTACTCATCTGAAAGTGTTTGGAAAGTGGAGAAAACCAAGATTCAGCGCACAGTCAACAGCATGCTGCTGGAGCTGAATGGTTTCTTCACCAGTTTGGGTTGCGAAACTGATGGTTTTAATTGTGTGTGTGTGTGTGTGTGTTACTAAACGCTACAGTATGGGTCTCTGCTGTTGTTTTCGTCCACAGGTCAGAGGTCAGGGCAGCGGCAGCACTGAATATCGTAGCATTATGTGCCAGGATGCTATAGAATGTTAGATGCTTGTCCTGAATCGTTTCTGTTTTTTCCCCTCGAGCCTTCCCTACAAATGTAGATACTGGTTCGCCACTGAACTAGGTGCCCTGTGACCACATGGTGGGATACATGCATATATGACAACCTATTAAGCTTCAAAGCAATTAAACTGGTTCTCTTTTATATTAATAAATGCCTAATAGCATTGGATTCAGGGGCCAGGGGTGTAGCTGGAAATTCTGGGCCCCAGTTTAAAAGGAAATGCTGTTTATGGGTGCTCTCTAGGTGGAGGGCATAGAATTATCACCCCTTTTTAATCCCTCGAGCAACAACACTGCCAAGTGAGCATACTGATAAAAAGATGTTTGAGATGGAGAGCAGCATTAACTACCTAGAAAATTACACCATTTTCAACCCTGATCGGGGCTTTTGCCTGGAATGTTGAAATGCAAGACGACGAGAGGACAACATCGCATAATGTTGGCCTGCCGTGGATACTCGTACCACCCACAGTGACCAGCTCCGCCACAGCTGCCCTCCTGACCTTCACTGACCCCTATTTGTCAGGTCACACACCATCTGGGCCAGTAGTGGCCATCGGGCAGAGGGAACGGTGGTCTCCACTCCATCAATGACAGCAGCCTCCGGTAGGCTGCGCGCGCTGTGTCCTGCTTCGTGCTTTCCATTGTGCTAAATATGCATTTACTGTATGCGTGCAGACACGTATTTGTCCTTGCACCCCAATATTTGTACGCCACATTCCAATCCATGTGTGTTGGTGGTTGTCCGCGTCACTCAGCCCTGGCCCTGATTTGCCAGGAGGACAGCCACAGCGGAGGCCGATCTGATGAGGATCTAACTCTTCAAAAGTTAGATTCATCTCCATGGATAAAATTGTCAGATCAGAACAGAAAACTGTAGAAAAATACATCAAATCGACGATTGCAGTAAAATCCCTGCTCTCCTCTGTTTTCCAAGTCTAAATTAAGACGGGCTACGTTTGCTGCTGTTACCAGCCTGTGAGATGTTCCAGGTGGCCCTCAAATTGACCTTGTGCTGTCAAGGTCATCTGCTAATTACATTTCTTTATCCCGGGTGGACCCGCAATAGACACCGTGGTTAGGCCTGCCATTTTTCATAGCCCGTGGCAAGACTTAACCGGCTAAGTTAAAAGTCAGGCATCTTACAACATAGCTCTAACATGGCGTGACGGATGGTACTAGCTGCACCCACAGAGGCTTGGTTTTATCACTGTTAATCTCGAGTTCCTGTGGTAAAACAATACTTGCAAGATACATATATTCCGCAACACCATTATGGCGTAACCTTAACCACAACAAACCCAAGTCCAAATTTAACAGCTGTTTCTGAGATTGCACAACTAAACAGAACTCCGGCCTTATACCCAACCCCGTAAGCAATGATTTTGTGATTTGCGGGTCAAAGGAAGCGCAGGTGTGTTGATTAAAGTCAGAATAAATTTGGTCAAGACCGAAAAATTATTTTCGATTTCCAGGTTACATATGCTAACCGCTGTTTTGTTTACATTACATTACATACATTTAAAATGACTGGATATAAATGTAAAGCAAGTCATCAGCTTTACACTGACATCTGCAGCGGAATGAACGCACATTTGAAAATCAGCCACTAACAAACGGATTAGGTTGTCGTGACTGCCCTCCGTTAAAAAACAAGCCCAGAGGTGCGAGCAGCTTATTACGACCCATAGCTTTATTTGACTGTGAGGCGACCTCTCGCAGCCGCTGTAACTATGACTGGTAGCAAAGAAGGAAGTCAGGTGACGTAGCATTTAGAGCTTCAGAGTCCGCGCTAGGAGGAGGCGGCCGGGGTGGATGGACGGGTCGACAAAAGCACAGAACTGTAACACAGGACGCCGCTGATCGTTTCCCTTGGTGAAACCCACCACGACCTTTCCACAGACCTAACGGTGTTTTTATCATCGTTACAATGACGATGCTGGTACACGGCAGGCGACCATATAGGTCGCTACCGACGGGTTTTTAAGCTTGGAGGACCTTTTGGGTTGGCGTAGATATAATCAGATTAAGTATACAGTATTTGCATTCTAAAAAACAGCTCTCTAGATAGTAACTTTCCCTGTTACTGGCAAACAGCATCAACAGATACAGGAGTTACTCATCTTCCGTTGCATCTCTGCCCAGACTAGCTACTTTTACGTGTCGTTGCTGCCGTCAGTGGAACTCGTGGTAAAAATGCATTTGGTGCTGCTAAATGAACCAGGACAGAAACCTGAATGATGACGAGCTCTGACAAGTAAGCGAGGAGGCTGCAGCTGCTAAAACTGCCGGTAGCCTTAATTTACAACAATAACGAGGCTGCTACAGAGTGATGCTTTTATCTGAAAATAAAGTACTCTCCAAGTGTAATTAAGGATTCTCAATAGCTATACAATCATTTTCTTAGAGCACATATTTATCCAGTGTGCTTTATTGGTCTCTGTCTCTCTCTCCTCTCTCTCTCTCTCTCACACTTACTTCTCATTCTCACACTCAGACCCCATAACTTCATTCTTGGTCGCACTCCAAGGGACTCATCGTTGGCTTGACTGGGACCTCATGTATTCAGTTAAACCAATCAAAGCGCCATTCATTCCACCAGCCCATAGTGCCCAATTAATTTCCAGCCAATAATAGGGAATCTGTTGTAGTTTTAATGGAAAAGCCCGCTTTTTTTTTTTTCCCCCTCCCCCTGAAGCCACAGCAGCCGTGCTAAAAAAGCTTGCCGTGCAAAAAAAACCGAAGGTAATGCTACAATAAAAAATTCACAGCCTGTTTACTTTGGATGTGTAAAGAGCGCAGATATTGCACTCTGTAAATTAACCATGCTGCTTTCTAAATTAACAGGCTTCGACTGTTCTCCCCTCCTTCCCTCTGACATTTATTGGGAGAGTGAGGAAGGAGCCGATATATTGAATTTTTCTTCTTTTTTCAACCTTGGAACAACCTCTAGGCTGTATGCAGATTGCAGGTCCAGCTAATTGCCAGTGCGGTGTTGTACAAATGCCTTCTTGTCTCAAATTTAATCTGTACCTTCAGTGTACCAGTAACTCATAAATGCCCCATGATGCTTTGATAAATACATTTACCATCGTTTGACTAAATGTCTTTAAACTCAGTCAAAATCAAACTATTATTCACATTCCAGGCATTTGGCTGATCCTCTCTTCCCGAGTCTCAAGAACGAGTGCAACAATACAAAGCCTTAACAAACACTGAAGGAAACTGATTTGAGACGTCAAGGGTCAGTGCCAAAACACCTTGGTAATAGAGGTCACAAATGTTGTTCCTTGACTCCTGTAAAACAAAATAACAAATAAGAGACACTTTCTGCATTTTCTGTGCGTTTTTAACCGGCTTAACTTTGGTCCACACATTTTTTTGCAGTAACTTTTCCCAGCAATGTTGTTGCTCAGGAGTCACTGAGCAAGGTCCGCTTACTTTTCTTTTCTTTTCTTTTTTTTAAACTATCTTTATCATTGGATGAATATTGATCAGTGAAGTTTCCTCATCTCCAATTATGTGTCAAAGTTTGTTCAGCTCAACTGAGCAAACTCTGACTGCTGATTGAGACCATGAGATGTGATTAGAAGCTCCAGAAAAAGCTAATAAGTAGCCCATAAGTTTAGATTATGATCATACTAAATCACTAGACCCTCTCCTTTGAACTTGCCCGCTCCGCCCATTTAAAAGATTGTAGACATGTTCCAGGTGACACTCTTTCACGTTGTGCCAAACAATGCCTGAAGCCTGTTTATATCACTCCAAACTATGGCTTCTGAAGGGTTACAGCTTGAGTCTTTCTCCCGTTTCAGCACAGGTTTAACATCCTAGTTAGGATCCGTCTTTTGTGGTTTTATTTTGACTCTGTCTTCATTAAATTGGACATATATTTACTATACTCCACTTGGAGAAATTAAGGTTTTTAACCTGAGTTGCTACAAGATGAGCAAAAATAAATAAATAAACACTTTCCACTGCACAGAGAGCCCACGGGGAGAGCAGAGACAGATTTATGGAAGAGCTGAGAAAGGGGGGACTTGGTGTGACGCCAAGGTCTACAATGTAAATGAGGGTCTCCATTTTCTGTAAACTCTGCAATCAAAACAGACAAGTACAATAAATGTACAGGAATATGTCTATATAGTGCTGTTGGTCGAGAGACGTCCGGACGGATTACAGCAGCCCCATAATACGCGGTTACGAGACCTCACACACACAAAGACAGAAGACTCCACACGCTCTGTGCTATTCACACTACATCCATTCAGTCAGTACAACTGACTTTTGATGCCTTCATTCACTGTACTTGAAAATACGAGCTCTGTCTTCACCGTTCATGGCATCAGTCCCTCCGTCTGTGGGTTTTGGGTTTTCCCTCCTCGCTGGGACTGACGTTAATGCTAGCTGATGCGGTGCGGTCAACTCTCTCACTGGCACGGACGCCTGAAGACAGACACAAAAACACCGAGGAGACACACTAACCTTGACTCTTCGACGCGATCGATCTGAAATAAGACCGCCGCTCGCTGAAGGCTTTCATGGACACAACATGTAATCAATATGAAGCAACACAGAAAACCAAGTTGAAAGCAAACAAGCTGATTGCAAATCACAATATTCACATGTTTTCCATTTTTAAAAACAAACAACTATGGGTGTAACACGTCCAACTTTCAAAAGTATATTTTCGAAAACTTGCACGCATGACGTTTTGAAGGTCCAAGCTGTGATTCAGAACCTGTAACTGCCCCGATTCACTTACATGAAGGGCTTCAGTCTCAAATTGGGCCTTAAATTCTGAAGTGTATTGAGCATTAGTCTTTGTAACAGTAATGATTTTGTTAGGGAGAGTGTTTCTCTCAGACGCTTTCCAAGCCCCTAAACCGAAAATAATAGATGAAAATGATATTTTAAAAAGGAATATGCAGACACAGCATTATAAAATGGTTTTGTCGATATAAAACACTATTCAGCGAAAATCCCAGTAGACAAGCCAACAAAGACAGCACTCACCTGAGAGTGGTATCAGAAAAATAACAATATGAGTGTGTCAGCTTGAAAATGAACATTGTGCTTTTGCATGTATATAAAAAAGGTATAAACAACAGGCTGAGAGTGAAACAAAAAGATCTGGTCCTTTATTAAAAAACTGTTTACGGAAAATATAAAACACCATATGCAACAACTGTATTTAAAAAAACAAACAAACAAAAAAAACATAACATGCAGGACATCTGCACAACAATTCTTTTCCCTAATTCTCAGACCGCAGACTCTCTAAAATATATCAACGTCATTCACAAAAACATAGTATTCATACTTTGCCCTGAGGCGTGCACAGACCAGCCCCTCGAACAACAACACCACTTCCTCCGGCCCACCCTGCAATTTATTACATATTGTGAGCTGTCAGCATGGAAAGACCCCTTGTGTAGCTTTAACGCGCGGAAGAAAGGCTATTAACAGGAGAGACAAGAGAGTTAAACACGAGAAGCATGTTTTACTCAACTGCAAAAAAATATAAACATGTTGGAGAAAGGTGACTGGGGAGATAAGATTATCCTATGAATTGATCTGTGGGCAGCAAGTCTGTCGGTTGAAAACCCAAATATCTGCAGACACGTCCTCACCTGCGATCAGCTCAGGGAGGGAAAGCTGTCTAGCTAGACCCCTGCGGAGGCGGTTGCACCTGTGTACGAACAGGTATACATGCTTGACACAGTCTTATGTAGGCAGAAATGCATTTCTGTAGGATGCATGCATGCACGATACATTTTTTTCTGTTCATTGATGTTGTGCCATCATCAGTTATCTGACCTGTCCATGGTCCTAATATAGCCTTAAAATATCTATATCAAAATGAGGATTTATGATAAAGAAAAATTACTCCCAGTCGGACTTTTGCGACAAAGATTGTCCCTGTGGGGATGCCAGGACAAATTCCTCAAAACTGGGATGTCTGGTTACCTTATTTGGGTTAACAAATAAATAAACAAATAAACATTTCAGTTTAGTTTTCAAAGTGATCATCATGTCTTTATACCGCGCGTCTTCGGATTTATCCGGTAGGGATGAAAAAGTGTTACAAGCCCAAAGGATTGTGCAATTTTCTCTTTGAAACCAACTAGTCCCTTAGTTTGAGTTAAAACACAACCACTTGACAACTCATTTCTATCAGAAGCAATTAAAATTAAAAATTAAAAAATGCATCACCACGGTGTTGTTTCTTGCCGCGGCGCTACCAAAACAAGGAAGGCATCGGGAAGTAGATGCAGCCAGTCTGACGAGAGGGCAGTGATGGAGGATGATGGATGGCTGGGAGGCCTCCTGATCCCCGAGGAAGGTCTAACCTCGGTAATCACAATTAACCCATCAACACTCAATCACACCACTCAATGACTCCCAAATGGCAGAAAATGCTCTGCAACCAAACACAGCAGCCCTGCGTCCAGGGGGAAATTAAGGCAGTTTTCAGGGAAAGGAATGTGCTTCGGCTGGGTTCTTGGTTGTTCATTTTGGTCTGGAGAGAGGGCGAAGGCACTTCCGTTTTTCTGGATGGTTCCAGGAAGGGTTTTCCTCTGACTTTGTGTGTTGACACCATGATGTGTGCGCTGGAAGCCAAAGCTCCGAAGCCACTGTCAGCACTGTTCCCAACAGTGGTCACTGATGATTATCACAGACGCGTCTGTAGAAAAACCTCCATGCTCTGTTAGATTTTTATGATTTGAACATAGTAACACATTTTCGCTTGTGGTTCTGCCTTTAAAAGGTTTTCAAACTATCATTATTGGTTCACAACCATTTATTCTTCCATGTCCTCTGGCCTGAAAGAACATCAGATCTGCACAGTTACCAACTTTTTTCTATCTTGAAGTCTCCCTACTTAACTGACCGAACAAAATACATATTGTAGAAGCTATTAAGAATGAATAAAACATCCACTTCTCCACTTATCCTGGGAGTGACACAGCCAAACTGTGTGTGAGCTGAGGGTGGAAAAGGAAACCAATAACTTGATGCACTTCCCTCTCAGGGAAAACTGCCGAATGTGCCCCAAAGAGTTTCATTTACGCACACGGCTAGTTGCCAGCAAAATGTCAGAGGTACCTAAAATGCAGACGCTTGCATAAGGAGCTCCCAACTTGTTCTCTTTCCTAAGGCAAAATGTTATGCCTATGAATTACCAGCACATTTGTTATATTTGCATTTTAGACACTATGGATTACAACCTCATCCGGAGCGATTTACAGTGAGTGCTGCCGCACAAAGCCGGAAGGCGATAACAGTGTAAGACGTGAAACCTGAGCAGAGAAACAAGACTTCATGATTTTTCTCCTATCCCAACAAAATTACTGGCTGTACAGGGTGGTCAGTATAATATTCAGAAGAATTTATTGGTATGATTAATGTTGCTATGAAATCAAATCCATAATAAACTTAAACCTTTGAAGCAAACGAAAAATGTTGTAAGCTCTCGCAGGATGGAATCCAAATTGTGGCCCTTAGACTTGGACTTGAGTTAGATTTATGCCGGGATCGGACTACTTGATGCTTTTGTGTGACTTGGCCCAGAGACATGACAGACCTCACACTGGAAACGGCCAATCACAGCTTGGCATCTTTTCGAGACTTACTTGCAAATTAGTGATCAGTAAGGTGCCAGGCAGTGAAGGTGGGCTCTGTCACACACCAAGTCTGTGAAGCCAGACCATTATCTGGCCCATATTGTGTAATCTGATCTCCCCATTAAATCACAAAAATTAGGACTCGAGTCTTAAATGCTCTTAAAAAAAAAAAAAAAAAGAGTTTCAGGAAGCCCCTCCAAAGCTTTGCATCTTGAATATTAAATTATAAAGGCCTCTGCATTGAAAAAAATAAAAAGAAGAATTTAACAGACTTGGAATTGATCTCGAGGTCTTAAGGCTTGACTTGAAACTTATTCTGACAGACTTAAGTCTCGACTTGGACTTGCTTCAAAAGGAGTTAAAAACAGCTCTGGGCAGAACAGAACAAGCCAGTTCCTCCTGCTCCATAGTTATAAGCAAATGAAATTAAGGCCAAAGCAGGAAATATTCCCATGTCATTGGAACAATCTTGAATAACAGTTAAATGCCAGCTGAAGAAAATATTTTTACAGCCATCTCCCTCTAAAGAGAGAGCCTAACAACTTAATTTCCATGAAAATGTTATTGCAGGATTTTCGCTATGATTCAGCGTCTCAGTCACTTGCCAAAGCTGTGGTACGAATATTCAAGCTGTCAGACAAGTATTATGTTAGGGGTGAAAGAGTGACAGGAGTGGGAGCTACACCACATTAGTCTGAATTACAACCCGGCAGGGAGAGAGGGAAGGAGGGGGAGACAGGAAAAAAAAAGGAGAGACAGGGGGGCCAGAAACTGAAAGAATGATTTAAACTCTCCTGTGCTCACGTCTTTACACTATAAACTGCCAAAAATGTCTTGCTCATTGCCCCAGTGACTGAAAACCTTTCCTCTCTGCCTGATGAAAAGCTCCAACACTGTATCAAAAACACACCGCCTCCATCCGAAACTTCTTTTTCTGTAGAAACTGTACCCAGTGGAGCTGGGATATGCATCCAAATTGCCATTGTGCAATCTGCCAACAATTCACAACATAATAAAGTGCACACAGGAACAATGTGTGTACATTTTCCCTCAGAGTCCAGCAATCCAGTTACCACCTTTACACTGCGAGAGGCAATTTCCTGTGTTGCTCAGCTGATGAGGTTTCAGAGTAGAAACGAGCCAGTAATTGAATCTCGGAGCTCTTGTTAAAAGTGCAGCTGTCGATGGCAAAGCTCGGTGGAAGCGGAGTGTGAATTCTTGTGTCATGGTGCAAGCGGGGGAACTCTGGCCACATATGCCAGCCATCAGCACCGGACTGCACAGTGTGCTTTAGTACAAGCTCCGCAGAAAGGGCCCTGTGGAGACTTCTCACGCACATGTGTGAACAAATGCAAGCATGCTATGACATAGATGCTTTGTGTGCAAAGTTTCACCCTTTATATGTACGCGTTTGTCTGTCCAGCAACGGTGGAAAGCAACTCAAGTGTACCTACAAGTATAACATTAAATGTAAAATCTTAAACTTATACTTTGATACATTTCAGAGGAAAATATTGTTCTCTGCGCTCTATATTAATTTACAGATAGAAACAGAGAAATTTTACATGATATGAATTCATAAATACGAATGTATGTGAACTGTTTATAAAATACGATGCCTCATCATAAAGTAAACTACCCAAAAGTATGTGTAATAGTTAAAATTAGCTACATCCCAACCAGCCAAAATATTAAAATTCTGTTTTCATATTAATGTATTAGTTCTAATCATACAATATCTAGGACTGTTGTGCATTTGGAGTATTTTTAAACCGTAGTATTGAAACTTTAACCAAAGTAAAAGGGTATGAATACTTCTTGCACCTCTCACTCTGTTTTGAGATTAACTGTACGTCTATGAAGCGTAACCGGTGACAGCTTTAACACCAAAGTCTTCAGTCTATTCAAGATATTACACTTCATCCTGAGAGGAAGGCGACTGTCTTTTCCCAACCACCAAACTGCACGGGCCTAGTGGAAAAAGGTCAGGATCACAAAAAGTCGTTAGAATTCATCCGCGAATTTCAGTGTAGACCAAAGCAGTGGACCGACTGACCAACCGTCGGCCATTGCCATCCCTGGAGCCACACTGTGTGGCTAAAAACTAATACAATGATTAGATGAAAATATTTCTAATTCTGCCCCCCACCTAGATCTACCAGCTCCGTGCTTTAACATCAATTAAACAAACATCTCAAATCATAAAATCCAGCCATCCATTAGCTATACGCTCTCATCCCTTGTAGGGTGCTGGGGGGCTGAAGCCTGTCCCGACTGACGGCAGGCGAGCGGCAGGGTACACCCTGGACAGGTCACCGGTCTCGTTTGCTATGATTGAAACTGCTTTTAATTTGCTTTACGTCTCTAGACACTTTTTATTTAACTTAACTTATTATTTCAGGCTCCCAATATCCTGTTCTAGCCTGATACATGTAATAAAAGGAACAGAAAGGCTCTTGAAAATGTCTCCTTACTGTGACTTCTACAGCTTCTAGACTTTCAATGTGTAGCTGCTGACTCTGCCGGGTTTGCTGTCTTGGGTTCATCCAGTCCCTGGCTGCAGTTGAGCTAAACAACCCGCAGGGCCAGACTGTGAAAATGACATCAGTCAATCACAGTCCCGCTGCAGTGAAGCGCTGTCAGATCTCCTACTCTCAAGGTGCTTTGCAGAGGTGCATATGCAGGTCAGCACATAAATTACACCAGTTTAGAGTTGGAAATGTCCAAAAAAAAAAAAAATGCAGACAAGGGAGACATGCACAACAGAGCAATGAGAGCAAGTTGAGGGTGGGGAGTTTGTTGGGATTTTAATACTGCAGAACTCAACTGCTTCATATTTGCCAGCTACAAATAAATTAATATTGACATTGCCAGTATGGGTAGAGTACACTGCTACAGTAAATTCACTTTTCATGTTCCTGGAGTCAAACTTCCCCCCCCAATATGGAGTTTACTGATCATGAATACTTCTTGTCCAGTACCTTGCTCATTTTCCCCACTAGATTTGACAGCTGGATTTGAATTAGCTTCTCCACTATTCATGCTGCCCTGCCTAATACTGGAAATGTAACGGTTGGCTATTATTTAAAAACAACAACCGACACCTGTTCCTTACCTACTGCTGGCCCAGGGATGCAGCAGGGTTCCAAGTGTAACTTCTGTCTTCCTACACAGCTCAAGCACGCCGAGGCTGGTGAGCCGTGGGCCCTGAAGGGCTAGTCGCACTGTCCTAACAAGGCAGAGGAAAAGCAGTGAGACACATTTTTACTTCCCGGCTGCAAGCAGCAGTCGAGTCAGAGAGCCCCGGTGCTAAGTGTCATTTCATTAGGAACCGACACGTGGTCACCTCTGACCAGTCTCTGTGCTATCGAAGCCTGGATTGAAGTTGGTATTTTTGTCAGACGGAGAAAACTTTCTGAAAATGAAAACATCCCCACAACTGGAGTTTTTCCCTAAAGTTCTGTGCACTAGTCGACGTTCCACTACATAGTTTCAGTGTCAAACGGTGCTGGTCTTAGTCACATGAGATCCCCCCTTCATGTAACTGACCCTCGTTCAGTTTGTACAGTGTCAAGCTCTAGTTATGGTGCATTTGTTTTGCAAGTGCAACTGATACCGCACGCACATGAGCTCAAGTATTTCAGTTTTCGGACTAAAGGCTTAGGAACACCACCCACCGCAGTGCATTCAATCAATATGTTCAACTTATGACCGCCACCGCAGCCGCCACCACCACCACCACCACATTATGTATTTGTTAAATTCAACATTTATCTAACAATTGGCATGAAGATCAACTTTACTGGGAGAATCAGCTCAATCAATATATAATTATATCCTAGTTGTTTAAATAATTATATTACATTATATATCAAGTAGGCTACCAACCACCTGGATTTAATATTTTAAGTGTGTGACTCCAAGCATGTCTGAATGATAGCTAGAGTGAGACACCTTGGAGTAGCGGGTGCCGTGCGCCACACAGGGAGCATGGGAATGACTTCGAGGGGTCAGGGGTCACTGAATGAGTTGAACAGGAAATACCCAATATGGTGAACGGCATTACCCTGCTCCGGCCAGTTACAAAATTGTTTATCACGGTGATGGATGAAAGCTGTCACTGTAGATTCTGGAAGACTAGCGAGCGATCAAGTTGAAGTCCCCGACCTGTCAGCTCTCTTTAAGAGAGAGTTGGCTGGTTTTTGACACACAGCACAGGTCAAACTGCATATGTAATTAAAAAGGAGACTAAAGGATAGACTCCTTTATGCAGTCAGATGCAGTCCTACACTGCATATGAAGTATGTATTTTGGGAAGGAAAACAGTATTATCTTACCTTACGGTTGGGTACATCTGTTTAGCTTGTAGACAAAAAGGACCAAGTTGAGCACTACCCTTTATAAGTATAAGTATGACATACAAATGTTTAATTTTGGAACCAACAAGCAATTGTCCATTCAAAATTGTATGCAAGTGAGTTTTCTGGTAGTCTTCTGTTTTAAGATGGGGAGCCAGGAAACAATCAACGCAATTCAATAATCACCCCTGCTGTTTAAACCAAACCAGGGAGGCCCTTCTCTCTGTTTATTTTCCTTGTATCACATTGCATTCTCTTTTTAATTTCATGGCCAAGTGGACCTCCCTGACATCCTGACCAGCCCGCCATCCCCACGTCCCATCCACCCCCCCCCACGGCCCTGAACCCCTTCAACACAACCAATGGACAACACCCCAGACCCCCAAAAGGTCAAGCTGCTCTCACATAGATTTGGCAGATGCAGCTGAACTTTCTCGCATGAATACACTCTGAATGAAAGCCCACACTTCACATATTATACCTTGTCTACATAAATACATACTGTAGGTACATACACAAAGTATTTGTGTAGTTTTTGTACAGTCTTTTGGGTCTGTGCTGGTCACAATGTCTTGACGAGCCTGAAACTAACTCTACACCCTGTAGAGTGTGAATGGTAAATGATAATGAAAGCTACCAGTCCAAAATTTGACAGTGCACTTTTTGCATTTTTTTTTTTTTTATGTTAAGAATGGGTCAGTTCCCCTCAGTTCAACGCTGCATTTTAACTCCCTTCAGGTCATGATTTTGGTTTTACGGTTTAAAAAAAAAATAAATCAATTAAAAAAAAAAAAAAATAAATATATATATAAATTAAAATATAAATATATATATATATATATATATATATATATATATATATATATATATATATATATATATATGTTCTCATATAAAAAAACATGCTAACCATTAAACATTAAAAGGTAATAATATGTTTATGTTGTGTTTTCCTTGCTCTGCTGTCCCCAAATGACCAATTAATTAGTTAAAGCTGAAATAATTAAATATATACATATGTTTATTTTTCATCGCACTGAATCATCCATCTTGCTTTTAATTTTGGAAGACATTGCCATTGCTTAAATTTTAACTTAGACATTCACCGTTTTTTTTCTGGTGCCTTTGTTCCAAGTAATTAATAAGTTTATACAGTAGGCTGAATAACTACTGTTTGATATGAAGAAGCAGTGGCAAGAGTCACAATGGGTGACAAGAAAAAAAATGTAATTTAATACAATAAGCTATGAATACTGTGACCATAAATCGGTCTGGTTCCTGGTAAAACCCTTCCCCTGTTGAACTCTAAGTAACCAGGACATTAGAAGCTAATGTTGTTTCCTTGTGCGATTATAAAACAATGGTTTCTATAGAACGCGGGCGTACGAAAAATCCTGGAGAGACATTTGAAAGCTGAGACAATACGGTTCTGAAATTTAAAACAGCTGTGAATTGACCAGAGCTTGGACACGCACTGTACATCGAAAGTGACACGGATACACACTCTGACACAGTTGACTCCCTCCCAGCAGACAATTGGACACACTGTGTGTCATGTTGGCAAAAATAAATATGCTTGCAGGAATGAATGCAGACAGCAGCACAATTACTGAACAGTATGTACGGATTATGCTTAAAAACTTGACATGGGTGGGTTACACACACACACACACACACACACACACACACACACACACACACACACACACACACACACACACACACACACACACACACACACACACAGCCAGAGTAAAGCACGTAGTGTACACACAGGGGTTTCAGTGTGCTTCTGACAGCTGCGGCATGTGTCTGTTTTCCCCCTGACATCTCCATAAGGAAAGTGAACACGGCTGTGCCTCCCAGCAGATTCTCTGCACCACATAAACATGTCATCAAACAGGCGCTGTAAATTATTCTGGTGAAGCTCCTCGTCCCAGCGATGATGAATGAGGCAGGAACCGTACCATTAATGTACAGTTACATTACATGACAACGTTGGCAGACTGGATTTACGTACGTATAGTTAAAATGAAATTGTAAGCTCAATTTCATCGACAGATTTGGTTGCCAATGCATATACAACACATCCACAGAAACTTGCCACACCACTTACACAACTATGTTTCCTTGTTGTAAAGCTATGTATTTTTGGGAAAAGACATTTGTTTGTAGTCACGTTGGTTTTAGGGTTTTTTTTGTTTGTTTTTTAATTAGATAAGGTCAAACAATTAAAATTCATAATCCAAGCATGAATAAGGGTCTAGGCCTTGACTTACTGGTAGCAGAAGAGTTTCTGATGCATGGGGGCCCACCTTCCATTTTTTCCTTTCTTAGAGGAAGAGTTAGTATTTTCACTTATTTCTGAACCCGCATAGAGCGTTGCTTCTCTGGCCTCTACAAAAAACAAATCACAAGCTTTTTGTTTTATTTTGAAGGTCTTAACTGGTTAGGTGGGGAATCATGTCCCTTTTTCTCTTGTCTGCTCCCAAACCACTTAAAATACTGTGATGCCCAAGTTCTTGCAATCATTTTTGTTATGGCGGGAGAGACATACACAGTGTAATCTACCAACTAATTTATATCTGGTCTGTATACTTCCCCCACAACTCAGTGTTAAACTAAATCTTGCATCTTGTGTCAGTGAAGAAAGACAAATGAAAGATTTGAAATTTTGGATCATTTTTTTTTTTGAGTGTCACTTGTACTGTGACAGCTATCAGTCACTCATCCACACCCACTCCACAGGGTGCAGCCCAGAGCAAAAAGCAGCAGTAGGCGTTTGTAGAATCACAAAAAACACACTCAGTTTCTATAACAAGGAACTGAGTCACTGTCGTAGGTAGGACCTGCTGCCAAGCCGGAGAGGGGCTGAGGCTGCCAGGTTGGACCGTGTTTTGGTATGAATGCACTGCAGGTATATGCAGGAAGTTTTGATTGTGCTGCTTTATGCTTAAGATAACATCAGCTGAGGTTTTGAAAGCTTGGACCACCATAGACGAAGCTTCTTTTAACTTCCTC
Source organism: Xiphias gladius (assembly GCF_016859285.1). Lineage (NCBI taxonomy): Eukaryota > Metazoa > Chordata > Actinopteri > Istiophoriformes > Xiphiidae > Xiphias > Xiphias gladius. The sequence continues at coordinate 25,016,388 of NC_053413.1, read as the reverse complement.
CGGATTTAAAAAAAAGTGTTGTAAAGTCTTCGGACGTCAAGATTTAACAGTTGGTTTTTAAGCACATGTTAGCACAACAAAGTTTTGGTAAAACCCAGACAGATTTAATAAAGATCTGTCACCAGTAGTCTCTATCTGCCGAGAAATCTATCTATTTCGTTCTATGTGATTATATTTGTGATAGGATCTCTCAAACTCTACAGCACAGGGTTATATTGTATAGACCCCATATTTTCCTGTAATCTTGTTAAAATGAACTTGTACGCAACTGTAAGTTCAAAGTAAGGTTCCTGAAAATAACTATGCAACTAGCTACTAAATATAGCGAGAATGGAGACAGTGTTTGATTGGTGCAACTCTGATTAATTCATTCCAATCTATTGTTAGCATAACAGAGAGTGTCCTAGTGAGGACTAAGGTTTCCAATAATAAATTAACGACAATTGAATAGTTACTTGGGTTTTTATGGGGTAGTTCCTCTGACAAACAACTGGCTATACACCCAACACAAACTAAACGCAAGTACTGTGTCTGTCTCAGAGATATGCCGCTACTAAATGAATAATAAAATAAAGTCTGACCCAGAACAGATTCAAAAAAAGGAAATTTGCTGGAAAGTTAGGCCATCAGCCAATGATAATAGGGTTTCTGGTGAAGGAAACGCAACTTAAGCTACGAGGACACTGAATGCTCCTTTATTCACATTAAGAATTCTACACATAGAAATCCAGCAACTTATGCATCTAGAAAGCTGGGGCTTGTAACTTGTAAGAGTATCGTAGCAAAGTTTCTTTAGGTCAAACTACAAAAAACACTGGATCAACATTTCCCATAACCTTTGATAAAAAAAGAATTTTGTCAGGCCCTTCATGCCCAGTAAACACAGATGTCTTTTCAAACTCCACGCTGTCAGTTTGGAACAAAAGGTTCCCCATCAGACATGTATTCTCAAAATCCAAGCCGAGATAACCCTGATAACATCGCCAGCGTATTTTCTCAGACTCTCAGGCTCCGGAACCCCTGAAGACATAATATAGCAGTTTTTATGAGCCAAGTAGTACTATCCATGACTGGTAAAACTGACTGATTTGTAAAATTGGTGGAGTTCCCCTTTAAGTGAGTGAACTGGGCGAATGATCCATGTTTCCTTCCAGCCCAACAGCGGCCTTTGAACAGGACACGTGGCTGCTAAACCTTCCTTGGAGTTTCTCAACGGTCCGTGTTAGACTTCAGCTGGTTTGGACAGCTCAGGTGTGAATAGTGTGTAACTGTAAAGGGCTGAGGCAAGGTGTTGCTGAAAATAAGCATACATTTCATGCTGAGAAAAGACCTGGATAAATAAAAAGGTTAAATTAAACTAATTATTAACAGTGCTGTCCCTGAGATTGCAAAGGTCGCCATGGGTTTGACATTTCGATTACAGTTACATAGCTTTGCATTTCACACCACATTCACTCACTCTGGGGAATGTGCAGCACTGTGTATGTTTAAATGAATAAAAATAGTAAAAATAGCTGGGCACACTTTAGCCGTGACCAATGGGAAATGCTTTTTATAGTCTCCATTTTTACTGCAACTCTTAAAAAAAAAAAAAAAAATCTGTCTTTTTTGCCCAGCAAAAGCAAATCTGAAAAAAATATCCATCAACACGTTTTATTTGCCAAGTACTTGGCAAAGTAATTCAAGCTTTTGTGTTTTGTAATTGGCGTGATACAGGCATCCCACATGTTTACAAAGAGTATGCAGTGGTTTTTGTCCATATATATCCATCTAACCATTGTTTATCCAGAAAGGTTTGTCTAGAGATGCTAATTTGCAAGAACAATAGACTTTTTAAACATTAGTATCTACAGTAAAATGTTGGCCACCGAATGAGGCACCTCTGCAGTAATAAAAAAGGAAGATATCACTGTTTCGTAGGGGTATAAAAATAAACCGACACACTTAACTGAATGGATATTCACTCTTAACCTTGGGAAACCACATCTGGGAGGTCATGATCTCCCTCTATACGACCACTTGTTATCAGGTGACCAAAGTGCCATGCTTAGGTTTTGTGAGGACTTCTAAGAAGGACGTGGGATAAAATCAAAAGCTCCAGAAAAAGCTTTTAAAAATCAACCTTGGGTTTAGAATATGTTACCACAGAGTGGCCGATATGTATTGGAAAAAAAAAAAAAAAGAAAAAAAAAGATATAATATTGAAACTAATGCACTTACAATAATAACACACAAATAAAAATATAAAATTCTTTCAATCTCTGAATATGAGAATTATTAATTCAAAGTTTAATTAAGTGGAACAAATTGCCTTTGAATTACAGTATTTTATTACAAATTTATATCATTTTTATATCAGACCATGGACCAAAAGATGCATTCTGAATCATGGGGACAGACGCACTCCCTTCATATTAAGTAATTACATAACTATCACCACCATTCACTTGCTTTTTTCCTATACTGTGTATAAGCTGGAGAGTCAATCGTAACTCCTTCAAACAGCAGAAAGAATACCTCTAGTTCCTCTCTAATCATTTTTTCCCCTCCGTTTGCCTTCTCCCTGGGTGTCCACAGAGTTTGTTGGTTGACTGGTCTGGAAACGGTCAAGTCTGTTGAACTAGAGCATTGATTTGAGCCAACATAAGCACAAAGACTTTCTTCCAGGACCCTCCTTAGCAAATTGGCCCTCAGCAGAAAGCAGTTATGCTCTGGCTGCATGCTGCCCTCCTGCTAGCATGCTTAGCTTTAGCATGTGCAGCCAAGAGAAACTGTCGCCATTTAGGTCTAAGGGTGGCGTAGAAAAAGACATGTGAACTTGAAATGGGTTGATTGCCTGTGCAAACACACAGTCAATTATTTGGGTTTCAAGCTGAAATTTTGCCAGGCTCTGCGCTGGTCCAATAGAAAACAGAACAGCTATGTGGAGCACAGATGGCGCGGCATATGGGTGAGTTTAAGTATGAAATGAGTCTAAAAAAATAAATAAATCCTATTCCATTTGTCCAAACCCTATTATTCAACAAACAAAACAAAAGAAATCCACATTAAAAAAAACATTTTCAACACATCTGTGTGATTTATTTTGGTTACTATATTATTTTATTTATTTTTTTTAAATTGTGACGCTTTTCGACACAGCATCTCCTAGTACCATGGATATGTTGCTGCCTTATATAAAATCCACTCTAATTTCAGTTTTTCCAGGGTGTAGCAAGCTGGGAGGAGTTTTTTTTCTCCAGTGTTCAATGTCCTGGAAGTAAAAGTCGATCCTCACAAAGCCCAGCGCTGTTGAAACTGAAACACTGCTCTGCTTCCTAAGACACTGCCACTACTGAGATAGGTTGTTTTCACCCAACAGTGGCGATGTCTTGTTTTGAAAAGTAGCAAGTTGTTGGTCCTGTTATTACACAGTGCAAAAAAAAAAAAGTCAGTCAGTGTTGCAACCACTTGAAATGATGAGCCTGATTCAAACCTGCCCTCTCCTTTGAATTCTACAGGCTGCGGAGAGTTGAAACGCAGTAAGTCAGAACCGTATGTACATAGATAGTGAGACCACAGAATGAACAAGAAAATGCCAGGATGACAGCATGAGACTGGTGGCTGAACATAGATAGATGGTTTCTTATCTTGATACGTAGAGCTATTTGATCGTACCTCAAAGCTCCCAGAACCACTTCAAGTAAAAACATTTCAGATTACATTAAAAAAAGAGGCGTTAGTACATGTACACTTTCTGCTTCATCGATGTTGTCGGAGTCAAATTTCTTAACCGTGCCAGAATTATGCACAGGATTTTAGCCGTTTTTAAATTTTATGCTGTGGGACATCTGTTCAAAGTCACTCTGCTGTACAAAGCTACTGTGGCACAAAACCTGAGACTTTTCATGTGTATTAGCAGGTCCGCTGAATATCAAAAAGAGGTGTTTGGTCACTGAAAGTTGTCTTCGTTCTAACTTGTGCTTATTCTAAACAGTATCAGTCAGGAAAGCATCAAACCAGCCGCTAGTTAGCGTTAGCAAGACATTAAGTTAGAGCCGTGCATACATTGAAAGACAGAGACTCGAACGTTAGGACCTCAACTTCAACATATTTGTATTACATACAGTATTTTATTTTTAACCAATCTGGATCAGGTCCTTAGATGAGGACTAGACATCTGCTATTGTAGTTCAGTGAACCCGATACAGTGATTTTTGTCAGGTGCAGCAGAATACGCACCTTCCTATTTAAAAGCGCCCCTGGGTGCTCTACGTGCGACACGTCGATTATTTGATAACTCCGTATCATAGAGCAGCTCCAGATTTCACACCTTGTTGGGGTCTCACGCCCATGTCACACGTGCCATTTAAAGGGTGGCATAAAGTGTGGTCCAAAAGTCTGAGACCGCTTCAAGTGGAAGGGAATGTGGCCTTAGACTTCCAGACCCCACTGTATATCCAGATAAAAATCCACATTCTTCTTAATGCATTGTCACTTTCACTTAGCCCAAATATGCCTGATCAAAAATGTGACTCCGATCCTTTTTCCTTTTCCCAGGCAACATGCAAATCAGGGTCAGCCCCCCCTCCAGTCCAGCGGGGGGTGGTAGTGCACTTAAAGCTTTTTAATAACTGCCAAAAGACACCAGAAGAATAATTAGCTAGCTAGTTAATCGATACACTTAAACAGACAACCTATGGGCGCGTTTTTTTTTATGTAGGATGACAGTTGCATTTACAGTTGTTGTTTTGTTTTTTTTTCCAGGATGTTGGATGGCTGTCCAATCTGCCCAAAATTCATAAAGTGACTAAGTGTAAAATAAAACAGGGCCTTTGTTCTCCAATGTTTTAGACATGTCCTGAATCACAAAGCTATTGATCATTGATCTAAAATCTGTGGGAAATATAAATTATAAATGCAGAGAATGTAAAAAGAAAAAGAATTTTTTTTTTTTATTGAATTATAAATTAAAAAATAGAAAAGTGTAAAAATCAGATCTCTGCTTCACTACCTCACTCTTTCCCTTTTTAACTTTCTATCACCCTCACCGCTTCTCTACCCCCCAGACTGGAGGGTTTTTTTTTATACCCAGGCAGATGGCTTCAAACACCAGGTATCTCCCGTGGGAGCCTCACGAGGAGGTCCTGGACACTCCAGGCCTGCCTGAACTGCAGGGTAAGGCTTGTGGAAGAGAATGGACCAAATGTATTTATACATTACTGAAATTCCAGTCTTAATGCACAGAGTGGCTCAAAGCAAATGGAACACAGTGCGAGGGGGAGTGCTGGGGGAGCGAGGGACAGCAAGTGGGCGAGGGAGTGAAGGAAAAAGGGAGAGGGGCAGATACCAGGAGAGCTGATTTCTCCTAGATCTCACTGCATTTGTGTGATAAGAAAGGAAATAACGGCTTCAGATGAGGGAAGTTGCAAAGGGACACGTATCACTTTCTTTTACATTGTGAGAGGCGGATCACAGGAAGCACAGAGGAGAAGGAATGAGAGGCAGTTCTTGCAAAGATGTGAGCAGACATCTTAAAATGTACTCAGGATAACCTGCCTCAGAAGTGTATCTGTATAAAATCCTATTGAGCATTTACTCTTTCATATTTAGAGAAAAAAAAAAATTCAAGTACACATCAACACTTGCCTCTGCATTGTGAATCAATTTTATTTACTGAGTGCAATAACTGTGCAGGCGTTTGTCTCAATGATGCTGACAAACTGACAGTTCATAGAGTTTGGAAGTACATTCTGACACACACACACACACACACACACACACACACACACACACACGCTACAGAGCAAAAAGGCCCTGAGGCAGAAGAAGTGTGTAGAAAGACCACCCTGCGACTACAAGTTCGCAAGCTTGATCCCTGCAATCAGCACGTGTGCTCATCAGGACCATACCGGTGGATTTGCATACTTTTAGCCTGTTGCCTTGTTGGGGATTTATTTTCCCTTTCCTTCTTTTTCGGTGCTGCCAATCTAAGTTCCCCCCCCTGTTTTCAATTCTGTATGCCATCCCATGCAGTATGTGTGTATATTTTATTTATTCATTTATTTATTATTTTGTTTTGTTTTAAAAAGACAATCATTATTCCAGTGCCCCCAGTGTTGGCTTATCAAGTTGCTATGGATAATATTTTTAGTAAACATCTGACACCCAGCCGCCATGGAGCTATGGCCATGGATCCTTCTATTGCAATCCTGAATGTACAAGTCCTATTCAATCTTCTTTTAGCTCTGGTTTGGTCTCCACCAAGTCCTGACAAAAATATCTGCCTCTTCCCCAGCTACTCGTTCCCTTCAGCTCTCTGCTGCTCGGTGTTGCGCAAGCAGGGGTGGAGTGGGGGGGGGGGTTGGGGGTTGAGATTCACGGGACTCGACCATACAGTCTCTGTGAAGAGGCTTTAGGAGGCTAAAATCTGTGTGGTTGTGCAGAGCATGCCGTAATTCTCAGTGGGTTCCAAATTTTACACAGAAGCATTAGACAGTATTACTGAACTGTTATAAAAAAGGAATCTTAGCCCAGGTTTCTCTTTTTGATGAGACCGTCACAAACTTAAGCAACTCCGGTAACTGACGCACTGTAAAACTGGTGTCAGTGGTGTTCGAAAATATGGCCATGTGGGTAACGCAGGCACCATGTTTTGGCGAAGAAAAATGCACGAAAACAAAAAACATCTCCAGTTCTGCCCCCTCAGTTTTTTGCAATTTAATTTTCGGTGATGGGATTTTTCTTTACAGTCCAACTTTTGCGATCCGGCTGATTTTTCCATGTCGAGTCAGAGCTCTCTCTCACACATCATAGGTTATGGCCGACTGTTTTGCGCTGCAAAATAGACTCGTCCATGTTTGGGAAATCTTAACTGAAAATTCCCGGATGTCTTTCAGTATGAATGAAAACCTATATGACACCGAAAAAGGCATCTATTTGTGACCAAGTATGCACTGGTGATAAATTTCTCTCTTCGCCTTGCCCTCACTGTTTGAACAATTGCTCCCTCTATAAAAGTTAGGCCAACCAATTGCCTCACAGATTTGTCTCCTCTGGCTGTCGCTTCCATCCCAGTGCCTCCGCGCTCATTTCACAGCCGCAGCTGTGCAAAAGCAAATTTATTATCAGCCTTAGTATTCCTGACAGGCTATCTGGCAGACGCCTCTGGTCCTTGAAGTGCAGAAAGGCCTTCCGATCGCTGCGCTCCCCTGCCTCCCAGCAGGTCTGCGAAGTGAATTTACTGCCACTGTCAAAACTTCTGTCAGTTCTCAGAAGGGAGAGAGGAGACAGAGAGAGCGAGAGCGAGAGCGAGAGAGCAATATGGAACTTTTTTTTTTTCTTCCACAGATGCCCGGACATGCAGTCTCTCCAACCCAGAGGGCCTTTGAAATCAGCTTGCTCATTAATAGTTGTCTCATGGAGGCTCAGAGAGGGAAGCGCTTGACAGAGTCTGAATGGAGACACCAAAGCTCAGTTTTGTCAAGTACTGAAATTCTCATTTTCACCTTCTTACTGAATTATATAAAAAAAAAAAAAATAGTCTTGCTGCATTTCCTTGCCAATGCCCCCTCCCCTTTTTTTTTGTTGCATATTCAAGTCAAGTTGAGATACAGAACAGATCTTTAGCTGCTGATGAGAAACACAGTCTGTTGCACTGGAAATTAAATGTTCCGTGTTTGACTTATGGTGTTTTGTGAAGCAGGCACACAGATTTATTATCTTTTGGTTTCAAGTACGTTAAAGTGTATTGTTCAGTTGTGTCTTGGGTTTCATTTGGTTACTGTGAAACAAATTTGATGATGGAATGACTGGTGGTAAATTTGTGTAGAATAATTGTGTGTTCAACACATGATACAACATTATTTTGCATTTTCTCCTGATCCTAGATCTCCTAGATGGATCTCCTGAACTAATGACTGTCTTTACTGATTATTTTGATTGTATAAATTAATCCATCGTTTGTCAGAAATAATTGTACATAGAGACTTGAGACTCCCAGGGGGCCATTTTCAAATTGCTTGTGTTGTCTGACCAACAGGACAAACCCAAAAGATCCAATTTAATTATCAAAAGTGACCATTAATTTTCCATCAATCCACAAACTGTTTAAGCACTAGATTCATCCATCTACCTGACAATATATCTGCAGTTCTTCACGTGTCTCAGTCCCAATTCCCAATGCACAGACCAACAGGATGCCTTTATAATTAATCCACACGCAGCCACAAAGCAGTGCTGCTGCTCTGCTTTGGGGCGTCCTGGAGGGGAGGACATAACGGGGTGAAAGCAAACCCTGTACTTTAAAAAACAACTCCAAAACGTGAAGCCATTCATCCTTGAGCTTGCCCTCTCCCAGCCACATACCTTCACGTCCTGTCTCAAAGGCATCCAAACATAAAGGCGGAGACAGAGAGACGGGGCAGCACCAACAAAGGGCCCCTGAGCAGCCTCCCTTTTCACACAGGCCGATATAAAACCCATCAGGTTCCCAGTCCAAGGAGGAAAAAAAAAAAAAAACCCTCTCCACCTCCTCACCTCAGCCCTTATTTTTCCTTTTGAGTGTGTGGTTTTTTTGGGGTTTTTTTTTTATTTCATCTACATGATCATCCCAGGGTTACTGCATCCTCGCCTCCTTGCTGTTAAGGATGAAGTAAACAAAGGCAACTGTGCGAATTACTTGATCTTACTCAGATTTTTTTTTAGGGGTATTCTGGGGGCTTTTTTACTCAGCTATTATGGTGTATAGTTGCATTGCATACTGGCAAGTAAATATTCAATGTGTAGGCATCATTTTTTCAACAACTTAACTGGAAATTGGCAGCAGCCCATACAGATACATGGTGCCATCTCTTTCAACGTCTTTAAACCCCCTTTTTTTTTTTTTTTTTAATTAATATTTATTCAATTTTTTGATGATTTGATGGTTTGTTTTCCACTGAAACATGTTACGTTTTTTGCTGCTTTATAAAAAAAGGACCTACCACGAGGAAGTGGTACAGCAAAGATCATTTGCGTGTCGTTGCTAGATGCTTGGCGACGTAGTGACTATTAAAAACGCAGCTAGTTGGTGTACTGTTCCTGCAAGTACAAACCGACGCCCTAGCATAGTTGGATTTTGCATCATTTCTTAAAGCCTTACTTGAAACAGGGAACTTGGATGCCTCGATCGCTGCTTGATGATGCAGAAATTTACTCTTATTTTGTGTAGAGCTCATCCTAAAATGCTCTTAAGCTGGTTATGTGCCCTGTAAATACCACAAATGTAGCATACTGGAAAGTGTGTTGTGGGGGTGGGAACTGACTACCACAACACCTAGAGCCCATTCAACATCGGTTACACTCAACCAACCCTGCTCACCATTTCAAGGCCAGCAATAAAACTCTTGATATTAAAAAGCCTGGACAAAGGGGACTTTACAAGGTTACAATTTATGGTCATTTTTAAAAGTGAGCTCTCAGACACTGTTGTTGCTTTGTGAAGGGCAAAAGCTTTCATCATTTGAAGCAAAAAAAAAAAAAAAAAAAATAGGCAAAGACACATTTGTCATTTCAATGAGTATATGTAGTCTAAGGAAAAAACACATGTAGCATCTGGTGGACTGTTGATAAAACATTTGTATTTCCTAACCCAGAATTAAGCGAGTTAACTGGATCTGACAAACATTCAGGAACATACACATTTCTATCTTTTTTTTCCTGGTGCTATTTCTCAAACTGACTTTCAGGCAGGCAACATTAAAATAAGCCTTAAATTCTTGACGACTACATAGAGAATGAAATTAGATTCATTGCCAGTGAGCATTGCTAACCAAGAGGGTTTTTTTTTTTTTTTTTTTAAACCAAACATACTGAAATCCCACATCAGCAGTTTGCTAAATATCACTTGTTTGGAGAAGTGAAGAGCGGAAGCCTGCAGGCACGTAGGCTGTAGAAAATTAAGCGTAATATAGAAATGTGAGGTTTGAAATGTGGCATATCCACTGGTCTCTGTCTTCAAAATACATTTAACAGGCATATTTTTCCAGTGTCATCTGACATCTCCATTTTTGGCTGTGCTTCTGTGTACTAATTTCACCAACAGATGTTACACGTTAGCTAGTTAGAGGAGGATATGTGGGGAAATACGGATCTGTCATAGCTCTGACAAAGGCGGCGGGAATAGTGCGGCCAGCGCAGAGGTCCTACTTTCTATTTCACGCTCCTTACTGTGCTAAAGCTACATTTCCCCTCCATGCACCGCACGGAAGTGTTTTAACACTTTCGGGTTTGTGTGACTGTTGTTTGTCTTTGTCAGCACCATCAGCTTGGAGACAAATGATTCAACAGTCTTCGGAGGCCTGTTGGTCGTCTACTGCTGATCTTAAAAACCTAAAACATAAAGGTGGAGCCACTCTGCTACCTGCTGCTGAAGGAGAACTAAAGGCAGGAGATCTAAAATGAAGACGCGCTAAAATGACCCACCCTTTGTAACTTTGTGGTTAAAGGCCCCGCCACCCACACAGGTGTTTTCACTTATTCTAGGTGATTAGCGCTTTCTGCTCAGGTTGAAGTCACTTGAGGTCAGCAGAGTCTATATAAAGCTGTGGTTTACAATGTGATTAATCAAATAAGGATAGAAGATTAAAAAAATAATAATTATCAGGTTTCAAAAGTTAACCGGCCTGTTCTTTTTTTTTTCTTTAAGTTCAGAAATATCATGAAAATTAGACCTATCCTGTCACTTTATGCCATTGAGATAAGACATTCAAGCCTTTGCAACTTCCTGGTTTAGACTTTAATGCACTTTGACTCTCAGTTCTCTGTTTTAAATAAAATCAACTCCAACTTCAGAACTCAAACACCAAACAATCAGATCACATTACTTAAAGTTGAGCTTCCTTGAACTAAATCCCAGTTCTGTAATTCTATTTGAATAAATGTAGAAATTATTCTTCTGCAAATTTTTAAAGCAAAATATATAAACGGGGGGGGGAAGGTTTCCGAAGTTATTTAAAGGCCTTACGTGGTCGACCCACAAAGGTGTTTTCACTAATGGTGCCTGATTAGACCTGTCCTCAGGACTACTAGTTTTCAGTTTAATCCTCTTCTATGAGCTTGTTCAAAACTCTGCTGCAAGACTTCTCTTAAAAACTAGCCAGCCTGCTCATATTACTCAAAGTTTAATGTGTTAATTAGTTGTCAAATTAACTGTAAAATTATAACAATCTAAAAAAAAAAATCTAACATAAGAGCTGGTCTTGTGACACACCCATGGCCCTGAGCAGGGGCTGATCAGGCAGCATAAATGAAAACACCTGCGGGAGTGCACCACAGTTCAGGATGTGTCTTTCTCATTGTGTTTCACAGGTTTATTTAAACAGGGACGGTGCACACTAATACATACTGTAAATATGTCAGAGTTAGCCAAGAGGATTTTTTTTTCCCCCTCAGTCCCTGGATAGTCAAAGCGTGGTCACTGAGGGGTTCACATTATTTTGCCTGTTCCCTGTGAATGCAGGATGCACGCATGAAGGAGTTTTACGATGACTACCACGGCACTTCACGTTCAATTTGTCGAGTGATTTTTAAAATGGAAAAACATCCAGTTTGTGTCATTTTGTTGAAGAATGAACTACTTTTGCTCCTGTTGGTGTTACAACGTCAAATGACTGAAAGCTTAAACAAGCCACATTCACGAACCTTAATGTCTCAAAGAATGGAAGCTCTGTGTACACCCCGCACACACCAGTGTTTCGGAAGGCAAAGCTGAGGGAAAGCAAACAAACAAACATGCGGTTTAGTGCGAGGGAACTCGCTTGGCTCCCACTACACCTTTACTCACAGCCTGTCAAAGCTGTCAGTCTCCTCCCCTTGACCCGGACCCTCCCCAGGCCCTGCTGCCGGAACAAAGCCCCTGCTGTGTGTGCCTGCTCTGGGGAGTCAGCCTGGGAGAAAGCTGGGTCGCCTCCGTCGCAGCCACGAAAGAAGCCATTCGGGCGAGCTGAGGCTAGGAGGGAGTCGGGGGGTTGGGCGTTTGTGTCGGGGAGCGGAATGACGAATGGGGTGTGTGTGGGAACCATGCCCCGGCCCGCCTGTCCACTTGTGAAAAGGGCCAGTGCGCTGCCGATTTGCAATGCAGATCTCCCGAATGCAGGCTAACTTTGTGAAAAGGCGCATCAATGACCAGCATAAAGCAGGCCTCTGCTGATGGCAAATGTCATTCCCATTTTGATTCTTGACCCCTTTTTTTTTTTTTTTTTTTCCAAATTCAGCCTGCTCCTCAAAAAGAGAGAGAGGAAAAAAAAAAAAAACTCCCCCCTCCCCCTTCATTGTGTGCTTCAGTCGCAACCCGCTCTCTGTTTCTGGATTGCCACGTAAGACTCCAAGGAGAGAAAAGAAAGAAAACAAAGTTCAGAGCTCCCATTCACATTGGGGCAGTAATTGTCATTCACACTGAGATGGTGTGAAATAACGTCAGGATAAGAATGAGAGAAAAGAAGCATTGGAAATTCCCCCCTCTGTTCGATGAGAAGTGAGCGTTGTTAACTATCGCGGTCATTATCGTTACACTCTAATTTGTCACTAAGCCATTTAACTCCAGCAGCTAAACAAATAGATAAATAACAAAGCCGGGGCTGGCACTGCTGTAACTGGTGGCCGTGGCATTGAGGAGGTGAAAGGAAAAAAGCCTTTCACATGACTTGTCCACTGAAACGCCAATAAGGACTAACTGGAAGGGAGCGAAAGCCCGAATATTTCTCCTCCATGGAATTCTAGATCCTTTCAGGTTCTCAGAGACACAAAGAGATGGTTGCACATACAGATGAATAAATTGCTGAGTTTAGTGTCTGCCAGCTCGCCCTTCCAGACAACACTTCTACGGTGCTGGAGGTTCCATTAAGAGGGAGGTTTAGCGGAAAGGGAGAGAGTCAAATTTCAGGACATTGATTAAATATTGAAAGTGAAATGATTTAAAAAAAAATTACGCTTTACCACATTTTCTTCTTTAGACCTTTTTTCACAGCTATGGTTTTAAGCACCTTAATTCCTCCGCACAGTTTTGATTGAGTTCCACTCCGTGAAATTTAGAGCTACAGCAAAGAAAACCGACTTCTCTTCTTTTATATTGAGTGCTATCTTAAATCATTCAAATTATGTGAAAAAGGAGAGCTAAATTTTGTCACATTTTTTAGTCAGGAGACCCAAAGGAGGAAATTTAAAAAAAACGTGTTAATGAACAGTTTAAAACCTCTTTTGATAATGATTCAACATTAGCATACAACAACGATTCTTACATCACTATCTAGAGCTTTTTTTTTTTCTTTTTTTTTCTTTTTTGAGATCGCATTTTCACTCAAAAAAACTAATTTGTCCTTCATGTCGTCTTCCCTGCAGACCTGCTTCCTTCCTTCTCTCTCTGAAAACGATGCAGCGCGTCATTATGCCATCGAGTTTTCAATGCGGACGGTGTGAAAGAGGAAGGAAAGGGCGGGTCCGGGGCACCGCACACCTTGTGTTCTGACGTCAGTAGGCGATGCTCTGCTTTACGTCGTCACAAGACAATGGGTTTGCCGACGTAATGGGAAGTAATTTTACGCAGTGCCTGCATACATAAGCATAGACAGGCGAATTTTGTAGTAAAAGCAGTAACCTACCTCCATTGTAGGATTTGCATGTGTTCATTCTTTTGTACTGAAAACTATATATTTTGCGTAGTGCTATATCTCGGCATTGGACCTAAAGTAAAGAAAAAAGGTTTATTTGCTTAGTTATATTAAGGTCTATGTCAACACCTCTTGTCATTGTTTCTCCAAAGCTGTTTAATTTGAGTGTCCCAGTTGGCTCTCGAAACCCGAGTTTTCCCAAGGATCCATCACAGTGCATGGCTGGAGCCCAGTTTGTTTTCATTTCAAAGTTTGGATGAATTCCTCCCTGAGCCCCCCAGGATGAGATCAACGTACAACATAATCAATGAAAAACATGATTCCCAGAGCAGTCAGTGGCCTTCGTACACACAGCGTAATCAGGAATTCGCTTATTGGTGTACTCCTCTGAGATGCATATGTGTACGTTTCACCAGAGGGGTCAGATCTCACGGTCAGGGGCGGATCAGGATTCAGTCAACCGACCACGTCAGCTGCTCTGGGAGCTGAACCTGAACATTACAAACCAGCCCAGCTTTCCCATTTTGCTTTCCCAAAATGGGACGTGACGGGATGTGAAAGTGACGGGCAGCTTCAGTTTATGAAAGATCTGGTCTCCGATGGGCTATATGACTGTTTTACGTAATTTATCCATTTTTTTGTCTCAACTGGGTCAGACTTAGTTCATATCATGATACACTTGTAATGAAAAATGAGTTTAGCTGCTTTGACCATTAAATTTTTAAACCTTTTTTTTTTTTTTTTTTTAAGTTCAAGTAAACGTACCAAAAATTTTAGCAAACTGATTTGTTTTTTTTCACAGAACAACCATTATTATAACTTTTAACTTTGTTTTAATGAGCTGAGGAAGGTTTGTTACCAAGCCGAAACTAAGCTAAATGTGCTTCATAGCTCCAAAAGCCAAAAAGACCTTTTTCATGATTCAATAGCAGAAATAAAGAGTCTGTGAACTCTGCGAGAAGGCAGAAGGATCTATTTTCACCTCTTAGAAGTGCCATCATTTGGAAGGTGGAAGTACACGCTCTAAATCGCATCCTGGTGAGCTGTGTCGCGGCTTGAATGTCATCACCGCCAACAACCCAGCATGGCTCTTCAAAACTCCCCTCGCTGCCTCCTGTTACAGGCGCCGCCCGGCACCATTTGGCTTCTGCATCATCATATTCTTTTTAAGTGTTTGTATTTGGCTCAGTTTGTCTAGGTTACACTTTGGGTGCTTTGAAGCACTTAGGGAATAGATGAATATGTTTGTTTTTTTTCCCCCTCATCATTTGGCATCTTTGGCAAGTGTGAAAATATGGTAAATATGCAGGATGTCAATAATTTAGTAGACCCCTTACAAGAGCTTTAGCTTAGAACGATCATCCGGACGTGTCTTATGTTTTGATCTGAACCTTTTTTTTGTAATTTCTCTCAAATCGCAACTTATTCTTCTTCTCTTTGAAGTTTTTGCCTTCACGGTCCTGTCAAAAAGCATTCACTCTCATTTTCATCTTATGGACGTACGTGTGTGTGCTGTTAGTGCAGCCAGATTATTGAGGTATTGACTGCAGCTAATTTGTGAGTTGCAGCCATGTCAAAAATGCTTAGACAGTAAATAACTCTGAATTGCAGATAATAAGCCCTAAGTTCCCCTCTTACAGCAACACTACGATCTGAGCCGCTTAACTCAATACAGCAACTCGATCTACAACCCTACCCCCCCCCCCACCCCCAGTCCATGGACGTTTACTGACATGCATATAATCTGGAACTTCTGCAAAGGGATCATGTGAGTGTTTGAATATGAGGTGGAACGAATTTAAATTGTAGCAAAGAGGGGGAAGAGGGAGGTGGGCTGATGGGTGGACATGACTTATTTCTTGTGAACATTTTTTTTTTTAAATGGTTTTTGAAAGGAGAGGTTAATCTTTGTTCCACTGCAAGTTAATGGAACAAGGATGGACTTAGTTTCAAGATGCTTTTTGGAAGAGCAGCGTGAGCTCTGCTGTCAAGCCATAGCGGGGGGACCTTAACGGACCTCCGTGACCTCTGTAATAGGCGCATCACTCCAGAGTCAGTAGGACACCAATAAAAACATCAGTCACACAGAGGAGGTCAGGACAAGAAAAAGGAACCGCAACAGAGGGGCTCAAATTTGCCAGAACAGACAGGACGGGGGATGCAGATGAAGAAAAGGACGCGGATATCAACGGAATGGATAGTATGATTTTAATAAACATATTCACCAAAAGAAAAAGTCAAAAAGTCATGATACTGGCAGGTTGAATATACAAAATTTATTTTACATGACTCAAAAAACAATCCCCCATTTCTTAAAGGATAATAGAAGAGGACTTATATAACCATTTATGACCATTATTATCATGAGCCAGGTTATTTCTGTGGCCAAGCATCATACTGTAATAATTAAATCTTTCATTCATCTGGCATGGCCACTATGAAAACACATTTTTACAGTGATGTATACTGACTTTTCAATATTTGTTTGCTTTGGTACCATGACTGCACTCGGGCCGCAGTGGGTTTGTTTAAACATCATAATTTGATGGGGCTTACAAGCACAAGTAAAGATTTGGTAAGTGAAAGCTATGTGGTAACTTTGAGGTAGTGCATGTGGACATAGTGAATGTGACTGGGCGACAATCTCTTAACTCTTAACTACCTACTTTGCTGCCCAAGGTGCATTCTGCTTTGAAGCATCATACAGGACATGGACACCGCGCCAATTTAGAAAATGTTTGATTTCCGTGACAGGGGTTCACAAAGATGGTCTGATGTCATCTGGTCTGCCCGGAGTCCCCAGAGCCAACCTACAGTAGAGTGCCCAGACAAGTCATTGTCGATTCTTGCCAGTCTGAAAAGAACGGTGGCACCTACGTATACCTGTATTTGATAACAAGATGCAAAAACGTGGAGCTGCACTGGGTACACATAAGCCGGAGCAGCTGACAGTACAAGACAGGAATTAACTAGAAAACGATCTTGCGCTGGGATCACACCAGCCGCAACGGCTGTCAACAGGTTGGCGTTACGAACAACGGGTACACAGTAGTCGGTACTATATTATTACATGAGCACTCAGTACTCATGGGTCAGACCATGTCCATCTTCAAACATGGCCTTGATTTTGATCCCAGCTACACACCTGTAAAGTTTCATGACTGTATCTTGCACGGTTGTGACACTGTTGTGGTGAAAAAAAATCTGTCCACCAACCGCCATATAAACACCTGCCCAAGTATTCAAACCCACCTCTGTGGTAGTTCCCGCTGCAGTAGGTGTCTCCAGGACCATGATGAGACACACACACACACACACAGATTTACAAGGTGAAAACAATACCAGCCACACTGTCACGGCCGGTAAAAAGTGGCCGCATTTTTGCCAACTCTATTGTTTCCCAAACTGAACTTGTCCCAAAAAGCTCTATTGTCCAAAGCAAGCACCCAATGCAGCACTGTGGCAAATTTGCCAGAGTGACCACACTCAGAACTGCATGCCACATGAAACGAAAGAAATGGCTGTAAAACAATAAATACATTTTGAAAGTCAAAAACATAATTACTCTCCGCCATTACATCCCATAAAAAGTAAAAAGTCTCAAAGAGCTATTATGATTTCTGTTGTTGTTTTTGTGCTATTCATGTGTGCCGGGACTCAGGCAGAGGAGGACTCCGGCGCGTGCCCATTGGCCCAACAATGTGAAAGCCTCAACTCCTTTTAGCATATCGTTCGCCCAGTGAGCAACTCTTATTGGAATTAAATGGGGCCATCTGGGAGCACGGTTTCTATTTCACATAACTATCAGCGTTCACTGCTTTGCTTCATCTCTTTTCACCAGGTATATGCGGCCCGTGACCTCTGTAAACCCCCGCTGCTGAAACGGCACCACAACTTTAGATTAAAAAAAGCTGATTACAGTCAGCACACGGCCGACCAGAATCTTTTTGTGACATTAGACGCGGTGTCCTTTGTTGCACTGTGACTGGCTTTTAGGGCTGAACGCAAACGAGAGGACATCACACTGTCTTCAGAAAACTCTTCCATTAATTATTTCTTTATTCGTGCGTGGCATTGATACGTGGTTAAAGTACAGCCAGTGTAAGACTATTATCACCAACTTAAGTAAATGTCAGGGAGCAAAAATGTGTAAAGGTTCAAGAAAGATCATATTTTTGGCTAAGTAATAAAAATGTAGTTTTACTACTTAGTTTCAGAGAGGATGTGAACCTAGGACAACTGTGTTAAAGCCAAACACCTATACTGTAGATCTGTTCATCACCGTGATCTCCACATCCTTACTTTTGGCTGCACACTACTTCTGCACTACTAAATCACACCCCATCCCGCTTTGCCACTGAACGTACTGTAACTCACTAATGCAGAATAGCTGCACATGAATGTTATTCTGAGGAGACAAGCCTGGCTCAGTGGCTGGTTCACTTCTGCACGTGTACGTGACTGATGTGTATGGCGTGTCGCAGAGTTGGCTGTGTGTGTGTGTGTGTGTGTGTGTGTGTGTGTGTGTGTGTGTGTGTGTTCACAGGAAATGAGGAGTACCCCAGGGCTCCGTTCTCGGCCTGGCTCAGACTCTGGGTGGGTGGCGGTTGGGGGGGGTTCCCTGCAAAGTTTGGAAAAACAATTCCCAGCGACCCGCAAACAGCCAGGAGCGACGCGGCCACAAGAAAACCATGAACACTCTCCAGTGCTAAGAATTAAAATGAACAGTGTGTGAGAGACAGAGGTGGCTACGACCCATTCATTTAGGACAATGTGCTCGGCTTTCAAGGGAATGAGTGATATATCATTAAAAATACACAATATATTACAGTTACTAAACACAATGTTGGTGGGGAAACAGGAGATACAGAAAACCCTGCAAATATCACAACTTAGCAGTTTAGCTGATGGACAACTTCATACTTCCTTGTTTGATGTGTGTTTGTTTTTATGTAATACGATTTAAACATCACAGGACTTTCTCACTGAAACGTATTTTCACAGGAAGAATAAGATTGTCAAAGCAATAAAGTGTCAACTCTGACACTCCGACACTTCTTGAGAGTCTCAGAAGGAGTTTAACAACACTGATAATGCAGAAGGGTTGGATGAATGTAGTTTTGATGAACAGTGAAGCTAAACAAATGGACTCTGTGAACTGCAAATGGCATCAAACAAGGTCCATGCATGATGCATGAGGAGTAAGACTGATGCACTGATAGACTGAGGCAGAGTGTTTGAAGAACAAGGTGGGACCTATGGGGGTCTACGTAAAAATAATCTCCTGGGAATATTTACATGTGACGGTTTCTTTCCAAATTACAGCTCAGTTCAAAGAGAAATCCATCGTTGGTTGTGGATAAAGCGCAGTGATTCTTATTACCCTGTTTCTGAGTCGACTTCAGATGAGCAACTGACAGGCAGTGTCATTGGGAAACCAAAAGAAATCAGAAAATACCATCAAGTCAGCATCAGGGAATAGATCTTCAAATAAAACATTTTTATTATTAATATTTGCTAGCTCATAGTTTAATAACTTGGAGTTGATTGCTATCATTAAAGTGCTTGTCTTGGTGGTACTCTGCTCTGTAAATCACTTTGAAACGACATTTTTATAAGTGCTATATGAGAAAAGTTTTTATTCTTAATACTTGGGCTTTAGGCTTAAAATTGTGGATAACAAAATTATCTGACTCATTTTTATTTTCTTAGTAATTGTCTTGGTCAGTGCTCGAATGACACGGGAATATATTCCATCTTTGCCTGGGAATATAACCTTTTACTACTGGTTGCTTTTAATGCTGCTGATTTAGAAACTTATTTCTCAATTTCCTTGGTTATGTTTCTCAGTAATATGCTTAAAATGTGTATTAAAGTATGCACCATCAATCTTTAAACTCATGCAGCTAAATTATTGCATCTGAATGCTGAATAGGCTTATGTCACGTTAAGGCACCTTTAATACTTAAGCTAAGATGAGCTGAATGTACTAAATTGAAATCTGAAGGGAAAAAAAAAAAACTGTCCTGTGACAGGATGTTAGAAAAGTTTGCACCACTTTTGTTGTCAATCGCATGATGCAAAAGTGACTTCGGGGCCAAATCAAACCAACGTTCTACAGAAATAAATTCTCTTTAACCTGTCACAGCTTTTTCTGAAACCTAGGTTTGAACCCGGCAAGCTTTGATAGGATAAAACAATGTGGAAGGCTTTTTTGTAATTCATTTTGATATCACATCACAGTATAAAATATCTGGGCTTACCATGTCCACTGGATCCAAAACTGGCCTATCATTTAAAAAAGCACAAGCAAAGAGAGGTAAGACCCACTAATTGTAATATGAAATGCCCAAATCAATCAATGACGACGTTTTTTTAAAAATATATATATCTGGTGTGCCTGGTGTACTCTCAGGCTACGCAAGTTTTCCAACATGACACAACCAATCGTACATGAGCATCCCCTCCCTCCCGTCCCGTTCCCCATAGCAGAGATGAACAGGAAGAAGCGTCGGCATTAAGAGACCATGAAATACAAAATAGGTAGTGGGGAAGTTCAGAATACCAAAACAAAACAAACAAAAATGTAGCTGCAAGCAGCAATACAAAAGATCCCTGTTTGTCACATGTCGCACAGATCCTGGACGAAAAAAAACACACACACACACAGACACACAGACACACAGACACACAGACACACGCAATAAAGAGACTGTTGGGAAGAGGACATCTCCATTCGCACCCAAAGAGGAGTATTCCCTGGATTGGACTAATAGAGAAGCCTTTTGACTATTGCATTCCCAATAGTAATCAAGAAAATTCTGGAACGGCCATCTCACCCATCAGCTCAGGCTTTTGGTACATTTTTTTTAATGTGCCGTGGTTTGGTTCCCCATAGAAAGGAAGATGCAGTCTGGTCAAATTATGTGAAGAAGCGTTTCCTAATAAATACTGGGAAATGTTGCAAGAGGCCCAAAAACTTGGGTAGAAGAACCATTTTGATAAAGTTAATACGGCCAGCCAGTGAAAGGGGCAGAGTGGACCAGCAGCTAACATCTGCTTTTCAAAGTTCTAGTAATGGGAGGAAACTTTCCTTGAACATATGAGGGAATCACCCACAATACCCTCGAAACCTTGCCTCCCTACGAAGCCAAATAGCTAATGGTTCATTGGCAATCAGAAACAGCAAGAGGTATAGAGGGCGACCTTGTCTCGTGCCACGTTTGAGAGGAAAGAAAGCTGAATGTAAATCATTAGTAATAACTGAAGCTACATGGGCTGAATATAAAAGTTTAATCTTTTTCCTAACCCCATTTTTCCCAGAACAAAAAAAGTTAAGTCCACTCCACCCTGTCAGACGTCCAATGATGGGACAAATTTTGGGGATACAGAACTCGGTGTGTAAATTGTCAAGCAGTCACCTTGTGTTGAAAAAAGAGTGCCTCCCCTGGATAAAGGCTGTTTGGTCAGTCGATATCAGGTGATCGTTTTTAACATTAGCCAAAAAACAGATTTTAATTACACATTCAGTTATGTTTTAATGGTTTGTGTAGCCCTGGTGATTTAGCCATTTACAATTGATTGACCTCATAGCAAGTTGATGAAGAAACAAGCAAGTAATCAAGAAATATAACTTAAAGAGGATGAAAACTCTTATTGCCATCATTATCATACATTTAATTATGGAATGACTACAAAATCTTATTGCACTGTAAAATGTGGATCTTCACATGTTGCCCTGTCGTTGCTTTAGCATGGGAAATGTGCATTTAAGACGAGTAGTTTAACCTGTAGCGAAATGCAATCTCAGCGCAGTATTATAGACAGAACTTCCTGGACTTTCATCCAGCTCTGCAGACAGAAATCAGTCCTGAACCTGAGTCAGGTAGACACACATACACGTTTTGATGCTTTTATCTGTATCACTCACACACGCGCACACTCTCACACAGAGAAGGCACATGCAACATCTGTCTGGCTCCCTAGGCAAGCAGCAGCCCAACCAGACATGCCCAATGAAATATGCATGACAAGCTAGCATGTGATATGTCAAAAAAAAACAACAACAAAAAAAAAAAAAACATCCACTGCTCCTCATCCTCCAGCGGCTCAGCTGTTCATTTATTATACATGGCTGCTCCGTGCACCACCACTTTGTGCATACTACTGTTTCTACCTATACCTACTGCATCTGCCCTGCATGTTCCACAAAGTGCTGGTCAGAAAATGGGGATTTAGGCAGTACACATTATCACGCTAAAAGGTTATGTAAATAAACACTGGACTCTCTCTCCTCCCCCCTCAAATTTTACAGTACAGTATATAGCATGATAGTACTTCAACCCACGGACCTATAGACTTGAACCTCCTATATTTGGTGTTATGAGTGTAAAAGCCAGAGTCAGATCTGGCTCACAGGAAGTCTCCAGAATGGCAATAACAGCCTTTCAGTTTGGAGTCGGTTCAAGAAAAACTGAAACTCTCTTTACAAGAAAAAACAAAAGCAAAATGAAAAAACACAAAAACAAAGACATTTCCTGTCAAACAACCTGTTGCAGTCTGCAACTAGTGACTGTCCTCCCCCGTGTTGTTGAAACTGTATAGCAGCGATGCACAAGCTGGCATGCTTTCTGTCCTTAATGTGTGCTCCAGCTGGTCCCAGTCGTCGTGTCGTTCAGGTAGGATTGACAAGTGCAACTGCATGCTTCTCCCACATGAGAAATTACATTGGCATGAAGCTGAAACTTTCTAACTCCCCTACATCGAGCTGCCGAGCGCCTTTCAGAATTTCAGCAGCAAATCTTCGAGTCTTTAAGCCTCCGACTCCTTGTGTGTGGACAGGGGTTACGGAGGAGGGTTACAAAGTGCGTCAAGTTTGATAGCCGAGACCAGGGGAACTGTTTCTTGGCCGAGCACAGTGACTTCCTGGAGTCTCGTCGTGGTCCTCATCATCACGAGGTTGCCAGGGGAACCAGTTGAGACTCCGGAAGGTTGCAAGTTGCTCACTCTCGATGGGAAAGTGAATAAGCATATTGCCCAAAACGTCAAACTACTCCTTCAACCAAACCGTAACCATAGAGGGGGCAGATCATCATGAATAATTTTCCCAACATTCATCTGGGTAATCTTGCAAGACCCCAACCTAATTGATCATTTCGGTATGAGGACTTGTTTGAAGAACTGGGCAATCGGCATATACTATAAGTCACGGCAGCCACCACAAGACAAAGAAAGGAGCTCAAAGTATAGAGGCACCAACCTTATCAACGGGAAATCTATGCCACAGTACCACCCACACTGAATAATTGACAGGTCACCTCAAGGAAGTGCAGTGCAGAAATGTCAATGCTTTGAGTTTAGAGCAACAACCATGAAAAAAATAAAACACACACACATGCACGCACAGATCTGATAGATTTGCCCAATGTGGCAAAAGTGGAAGTACACTCCCTGCAGGATTTCTTCCTTTGCTGAGGCGCTGAACAGTACTAAGAACAGCATGGAGACAGTATGGGATACGACAGGACTTATTCCCAGGCCTCATTTGTTTGCTGCTCATGCTAACATCAGCTGGTGCGGGGTATTATTTGACTCAGAGCCAAAGCCTCTGTGACTCGCTCAGTTTAGCTCCCTCAGACTCCAACACATCTCTCCCTCTCTTTCCCTCTCCTTGTTTTAAAATGTGAATTTTGAAAGTAGATGTCACTTCTTTCGGATGAATCAACCCTTCGCTTAAATGAGCTCAGGGTCAGACAGGTAACACATTTGTCAGGATTCTAGACATTTATCCTTAAGCTACTTAGTTACGTACTTAACATCTAGTTTTTAATTCTCTTCTCCATCGTCTAATGAGAAAATTACCATTTTTTTTTTCGTCAAATATTTGACCAAAAAAATCTGACTGAGAAATATTTCAGCCCAACCCGGACAGGTGTTACAGGTGTTAAAATTAGGTTTAGGATTGTGTCATTGCTTTAGGGAACATGTCTGCACATTTCTCTCCGTGTGTGTGTGTGTGAGAGTGTAAGGGAAAGAGACAGATAAAGAACCATATAATTGATCAATCTTGTGTGAGTCAGCAGTGGGCCTAAAAAATAAAAATACAACCTGTGTGAAGCTTCATGAATACCCTCTTGTTTAAAGGGTAAAACTTACTCAGTCAACAACAATCAGCACTTCACTTGATACTAAAATTATTGCTCCAGAGCAACATTAAAATGCAAGTGTTGAGCTCAGTAAGTAATGAGTAAGAATGAGTTTGTCGGCAAAGGCACAAATTCATTCTGTTCCATTGTTGGTGTTCAAGAATGAAACACATTTCAGAAAACAAGGAAACAAACAACCCCATCCTTGTGCTTCAAAACAACCTGCCCTCAACTCTTTGTCAAAGCATGACACACGTGCACTGGGGATATGGAAGGAGAGACCGGGCATTACTGGTAAGCCAGTAACAGATGGGGATAAACTAGGGTCAAATGTTCCAGGAAGCCGAGGGCCGATCATAATCCTCTCATAAATATACATAGCCGACAGTGGACACACACCTCACTCGAATCCTGACATCTGCAGGGGGCAACTGGGACGGAGGTGGAGGTATCTTGTTGAAAATGTACTGTATGTTGACAAGTAATCAAAAAGCAGGCTGTTTTTTTTTTTGTGAAGTTGTGGAGTTTTCCAACTATTAAAACAATTTAAATTAAAGTATGAATAGAAAATAAACCCAAAAATATTCGAAACAATATCATCCTTAATTTTTCCACACACTGGACCATTCTTTGAATGACACCAACGAATCAACCTGTCAAAAATCTGTTACACTGTGTTTTTGGACTGACTCCTGGTAAACACTGAGAAAAATATTAAGTAAATATTTCTCCATGCTTGTTGTGTTTTTTTTCTAATGGTCATGGTTAAAACAACGGTTTTTATTGACAACTGAATCGCTTAGTACATAATGTTGGACTTTCTTTAACAAGGTCTCATTTGGCTTTGTGGTTTGTGAAAGTCCTTGTAACTGAAAAACAACACTGCCCTAAAAAAAATGTGGTCATGTTGAGTTATAGGCACATTACATAATCAGAATCAGAATCAGAAAAAAAACTTTATTGATTTCCTCACATGGAAATTGCTTTGTTACAACTGCTCAACACGTAGTTAGGAAAGAGGAAGTAAATAGGTATAAAAGTAAAACTACTATAAAATAGTAATAATAATAAATACACATTAAGTGAATAGAAAATGTACAAATGAAAATGATCAGTTATTATCATTCATTTAAATGTTGGTGGCTAAAGAAAGCGATGCAAAAAACGAGAACTTCAAAAGCCAGAAATCAAACCTACATCTCAGTCATGTTGAATCTGCGCTTTGCTTAAAGGGATTGTTGTCTTTGGTTTTCACTGTGAGGCTTAGATTTGTCCGTTTCTGAGTAAATGTCCACACTGACACCTTTTTTGGGGTCGGTAAATACGATACATCTGCAGCATGTAACGGGACTAGAGTTGGAGCATTCCTGTCTGCTGCAAACCCTCCTTGATTTTCACACATCAGCCTGCATAAAACAGCTTCTAGTATTACTTTGTATTTTCAACACACTACATGTTAATTAACGTAGGGGTTGAAAGTGTAGAACAAGGCCATTGTAAAGTGCCACCCGGTGTAAGTATAGAAAGCGTCCCTCTGTGCCAGCTCGCCACTTTGGCCTGTCTGCACACTCATCCAACATGTTATCATGTATTGACCGTGGATAAGGCAGCTTTTGGCCAAAGCTGATCCTGTCATCGCCACGGGGTCGGGGTCCAAGATAACCGCCATGCGGTCCAGCTGTTACCAGCACTCAGCGTACCCACAATGGTCTGCTTGTGTTCAGAGCGGAGTGGGAGAGCTGTGCTCGCAACATTTAAGCCCTTCCTCGAGACCTGTGATTGCGTCAGTGGCGCACAGCTGTGCTGCAGAGAGCAGGCGGGGACGGACTGTGTGTGTTGAGGCAGGATCAAGGGGGAGAGTGGGTCTGAGGTGTGTATTTGTGTATATGTTCTTGTATTTCTGTTCTCAAATGGAAAAAAAAAATGGTACATGTGTGGACAAAATGTTTTTTACAAGCATACGGAAGAGGAGGGAAAGTGAGGGTTAGAGAGTAAGGACTTACACCAGTAGTACTGATGTCACAGCAGGGTTTGGCAGGAATTCCTCCGGAGTGAAAATACTTCATTTCAAGCGCTGCATACATACGGTGAGATCACCATCTTGCCCTCGATAGTTTTCTGTCCCGTTCTCAATTTATTCCGGGACATCCAGATCGTTTTTCCAACATGTAGTATGATATTTTCATCATTGCCCTTGTAGTATTGGCAGCACAACGAAGCGATTTGTCACATCGGCCAATGAAATGTCAGCAGCGTACGTCATACGTTATTGCTGCACAGATGGAAAATACGGCTTCAAAGAAAAATCAAGAGCTGGAGCAAAATTGCCGCTGCCCTCAAAAAACCTGGTGAGCAACATGTGAGTGGCCTGATGGATCAATAATGCAACTGGCAAACCTTTCAAATTCTGTCTTTCTTTCTGTGCGTCTGTGTCTGTGAAGGGAGGAACCAAAGGATCCTCAACATTGCTGCAATCTACCCGTGATATACCCCGTTTGTTTGTTTTTTACTAATGTAGATGGTTTGACTTTTCATGATTATCATGTCCTGTGTGACTTCAGAGATGGTCATGTGACAAGTTAAGGCGTAGAGTTAATTAAGTTTACATAAATTTTCATTTCCTTACATTTATTTTGCAAATGCTTTTGTCCAAAACAAATGACAATTTTTTTTTTCATAATTAACAGTGCATGCGCATCGCGAGCTGTTTGGGATTAACTTTTTTGATCCAGGCAAGTCCAACATGTGGACAGGAGGAGCCGGGAACCAAACCGCAAACCAATGTGAGCTAGTAGACCAGCTCTGCCACCTGCACTTCAGCCCACTAAATGCTGGACCTTTCCTTGTTGAGAAATCTGTGGCAGGTTGCAGAGACCAGGACGTGGTGATTACGTTTCATTCGTCTGGCAGATGCTTTTGTCCAAAGCAACTGACATCTTTTCCCCCACACGCAGCCATTAGGGGCAATGCGAGACGTGGACGGGAGAAGCTGGAGCCTGAACCACCAGGCCTACCGCCTGACCTACACCCCCCGGATTAAGGGTCGAGGTAGGGTGTTTGGGAAAGATTGGTCATGGTAAGCGTTCAAACAAGTTTTACTTTTATTTTAATTTCTTCAGTAAATATGGAGAGGTTTCATATATGCTCAGTTCAGGGGGGTCTCGAGGTTACATGAATTGTGTAGAGGGAAAAAACTTTAGTTAAATGTAAAGGTAGACAGTTGGCACTGTTGAGTGTTGGCCCATTTTTAAGATTGTAGGGTCCATGTTGGGGCCCTTTTGAGATAGTAGACTCAGGTGCCCAAGGAGGTCTCACTCAGCCACGGGGTCACAACCTGTCAACTCCGAGAAGCTTGCAAGCCTACAAATTATGTGCAAATGATACCTGGAGTTAGGAGATGTTTTATATTTTATGTGTGCTGGTTTATGTAGTGAGCTGTTCAGACTGGCTGCATTTGAAAGAACACCAGAAGACGAATAAACCCGCGCGCGCCATGGTTCTACCTTCAGAGCGTGTGTGAGCAAACCCAATCGAGAATATGTTTCTCCTATCACATCCGTGGGACGTGCTGTGCAAGTGTGACATGAGCGCGTGCAGTTTATGTATGTGTGCTTAGTGTGAGCATTTGCGCATGAGACAGACGGGCCACAACTGTCAACATCAAAACTGAGTGTCGAGCAGGGACAATTTGATTAAGCGAGCCGGAGAGATACCAGAAGCTGATTTAACTCATTTCTAAATAGGAACAGCCAAGTTAAACACATCTCTCTCTCACGGCAATTTGACGTTAACTTTCTGATTTCACACCCACCAATCTAGTAGCAGAAATGGGAATTTGCCTCCGGACACGGCGGCGAGATGAAATGGACAGATATTACTAAGTGGATAACAAACCGACGCCATGTCTAATCAAACCTTCACTCGGCGTAAAAAAAGAAAAAAAAACTCACGAACCGTGACATTCGAACAAATGGGTTAATTACTTTTTAAAAAGCCAGCACTTAAACACATTTGTTTCTTTTTAACTGTGAGTCATAAAGTTCCTGTCAAGGGTTGCCGGGGCCATAAGATTCACTCTAAATGTAAATAAGTGGTGTTTTAAATGGCTGTTAGCCACACGCTTGTTCCAGCAGGAGATAAACCGGGGTAGCCTTTTCTCCAAGGGGTCAAGTCCCTAATTAACCCAATACGGCTTCGTCATTTTCATTCGATTATGGCACAAGAATTGAGTGCTGCAACACACAGAGAGATAAATATGAGTTACATAAGTCTCCCGTGCTTCTTCTTCTTCCTCCTCTCATGGCTGATGTATGATAGATAGCGGTGAATATAGGTGGCGTTCAGATAAAACTGCTCATTAAGAGTTTAAAGTGAAACAAAAGAAGCTGATGAAAGATAAGAAGTTGCTTTTCTCCTCCAGTGGGATTTGGAAGTCTCAGTCTTTTCTAGTGAATGAATCTGTGTGGGTATTTTAGCTGCATTTCTATATGGGAGAACAACAGGGAAGATCGGACGACGAGGGATCGAAGGTAACGTGTGGCAGAGAAGAGTGGTGGTGGAGAACTGTGAGCAAGCAGCGAAGGAAGAGGAGACACAGTATGGAAAAAGGTGCAACTGAGGATAAACATGATTCAAATCTACAGCACTGCAGGTACAGTGATGTTTGGCTTGTGTCCTAACCTGCTGAGGCACCAATCCTCCACCTGCGGGGAACAATCTAAATTGCATCAGCGACGCGGTCGCACCATCGAAGTTGAAATTCCGATCAACCACCGAGATAAGAAAAATGGGAAAGATTGATATGGTGGAGTAGATTATGTAATGTCCTGCTACTCTTCAAGACTCAGATAAGTGTGCGCGCGTTTTACCTTCGTTCAGTCGCGAGAGGAGGTTTGTGGAAGACGGAGGGAGGAGATCGCCCGGGGAGGAGAGTGGAACGGAGAACGCCAGCAGTGGGGAAAGGAAGGCATGGAGCACCGAGGGCCTGGTTAGGTGCAGGCTGCACAAGTAGAAGTGCAAACACACACACACGCATTTTAATCAGGGAACTGAGGAACTGAGCGAACAAGAGTGCAGATTGGAGACTATGGTTTTGTGAATTAGACTGGTTTATAAGGGTAGAACTCAATCATGGCCAATCAGAGATCCCCCTTAAGCAGACATACACAGGGAGACTCATCTCACCACTTGTCTTGGACTTTCACACTAACTTTCACAGCGATTGGCCTGGTTAGTGGACCGTCCCCCCTTACCGCTGTCCTCATTTTTAACAATCATCACATCTCAGCTGGCTTTTCCCCCCTACTTTTTTGAGTGCAGCTGTGGCGTAAACAATTTTGGCCTCGGACGTGGTTGGACGACATACCCTGGCCTTAAGCGTGACAAGAGGTAGTTTGAATCGCGGGCCATTCGATTAAATGGTGGAGCGCTGAACCTGTAAGGGAGATGTTATGGCTGACCCTCTACAGATTACATTCCCACTCAAAGAACTGCAAAGCACTTCAGTTACTTGGCGCCACCCAGGTCTGAATGACATGGTCCTCATTTGCTCACACATGACAGATTACCAGAATAAGAGCCCCACAGTTCAGCTCCTAAATTTGGTTCAGTCCTCATTCACCTATAAGGGAGGGGAGGGAGGATGGAGGGCACTCCGCTGGCTAGCCACAGGGACATCTTACGAGGTGCGGGGAACCTCCTGCCTCCAGCCTCGGCTCATCGCTCCGATGGGACGTCCTGCCGAGAGGCCACTGGCCCTAAACGGAGCGGAGAGCGAGACGGGGAGGAGCAAAAGGCTGAACCTGTAAAGGACAAGAGAGGAGCAAGGAAGAGGGGCAGTGGTTAAGATCTAAACATCGGCTGTTTCTGTCTTTGCTGGGATAGGTGATTATTTGATTTTTAGAAAGCTGAAACATTTCCCCACATTACAAAGATTGTATTTTCACCTTTTAGCCTCCTGATATTAAAAACATTCTACAGTATCAGAGTGACCATGAGTCTGACAGAGGTGCATTGTTTAAACTTTCTATTTATACTAATAGATACTGGTAGCAGCAGCACTATATGAGTTGTAGAAGGCAAACACAGGCTATAGACTAATTTTTCTCTCCACGGGCCCCCCGGAAAAACAAACCCCCCTATTTCCAAACCAAAGTGAATCACCAACTCTTAATAACAGTTGTGTGTTGTACTGATCTCTTTACCCTCATCAGCTACATTTGATGTTCCCTTATGTAAGAGTCTTATTTCCCAAATGTTGCCCAATTAAATCAAAGGATAATCAAAGTTATTGCAGTGATAACTCTGGATTGAAGTCAGATTATTATGGGACACACAAAAAAAGGATTATCTTCCCTTTTGATATCTTGTCTGACCCCAGCAGCTCCGCTGAATTTACACCTGAAAGAAAACAAATTCTTTAAACTGGTTGATTTGCATCGTAAACAAGTGCAACATTAGTATCTCTGCCCTTTTTGGAGGTGTTTTTATGTGCGTTAACATTGTAACTGATGCCTTAATATAATCACTCTGCAACAAGGATACTGTGTGAATACCAACATCACACCCACAGAGCTCTGTCTGTAGGAGTACATTGTGAAGAGCTGCGATGAGTTATAGCGACAGCAGTGCACGCACGCACGCACACACACACACACACACACACACACACACACGCAGAGAGAGACAAACAGACAGACAGGCAGAGAGAGAGAGAGAGAGACAGAGAGAGAGTGTACTTTCCGTGTACTTTCCCCTCAGCGGGGTTCCCTTCTCCCTCGGCACTGAGCTGACACACGCCGCAGAGCGCTGACAGCATGTCAGTGCCTGATGTCTGTGTCACGGCTTCCCTCCCTCCGCTTCCCTGCTCCATCCCGACTGCAGCAGACCTCCTACACGTTCCGACTCCTTATCAATACGCTTTCTCGTCCTCGCGCATTTCATGTATGTTCTGCAGCACGATCGCGAAACAAACGCAGTGGGCTCGCTACGTATATTTCAGGCAGTTTGCAGAACATGTTTGGGATTTTTCCTTTTTTTTTTTGGTCTCTTCAGTGATGCCTGAACACTTCCCTGCTGTACAGCAGGAGTTTGAAGGAACAATTCTGTGTGTCTTTTCCAGAGGAAGACATTATTTGGTGTACGTGCTCCAGGGATAATATACTCTAGGTTATATGTATCACTTTACAATCAGCAATCAGGTATAAACAAACATAAATAAACAGACAGACAGATAAGCCCTCAGGTGATCATTCACCCAGGCTGCCAGGTGGTTGTGGCTATAACATCTGTTTAAATAAGGATATCCTCCATGCGAGATTGGAATTTCACGCTCAGCTGCACTAAATCCTTTTAAAGATGCTGCAGCTCCAGAGCGCTTCCCCACAGACATAACATGGCTCCAGCGTTAGTAGCGAGGTCGTCTCTCTGTTCCGTTCCGGACACACACAGAGCAGCCAGCGGCTCATTAGACATCATTGCCCCGAGGGCTCGGCTCCACCTCGCAGACACAACGGGGAAACAGAAGAAAGACAGTGAACCACATGTGAGCTGGATCCCTGAAGTGTGTGTGTCTGTGTGTGTGCATGTGTGAGAGAGATGAAGAGACAAACAAAGGGAGAGACGGCTAAAAAGACAGTGGAAAAAGTGGGAGATAAAATAGAAGTGCGGAGGGTTCGCGAGAGAAGGGTCCGGACAGAGCACAAGCGCGGACGCACGCGCACAAAAACACAAACGCATTCGCAGTCCCGGCTGTCTGAGGAGAGAGACAGCGCTCCCACCCAACAAATCCTACCACAATCCACAAACAGGACAGGACAAGACTGTGTTCCTTACTAATAAGATGTGTGATGAAGCGTGTGTGTTATCATGTTTGCACTGAAGGTGTGGTATGAAGTCTTTGTGGACAGTGCGTGACCGCGTTTGTGTGTGTGTGTGTGTGTGTGTGGGCTCCGGCGTTTCCCACATGACCCTGCCCACTTTCAGGAAGAGGAATCCTGGGTAACAGGGCCAAATTCCGTTTGAGCCTATAGTGAGATTTGGAGTTCGTTCTCAACCCTGAGCAAAGGCGGAAGGGGGAAAACTGACGTACATGGCGAGGAAATGTATCATGCAGACTCCCAGAGGGTTAGTAGGCCGCCGATTGTCCTAGATCGAAGAATGAGCATGTATCCTGTTCACACGAGTGACTTCGTTGAGGGTTGAGTTTTTCTGATCGATTATGGTTGGTATGAGAGAAAAAAATTGTCTTTACAATTTCTATCTCCATCTATACTATCCTTGAATTTACGTCCACGTCTGATGATTCCGCACCTCATGATTTACGTCCAGTGCCAACATTCAGTGTCAACACACGCAGTTTATTGTGCCCTATGCAAATAATTTTTTTCGTACACAACTACACTGCAACAGCAAATACATTTTGTAGGAAACGTACTCACTGGTTGGATTACGTTCAGCGTCAACTGTTTTTGTTTACTTATACAAGCAGGGGATCCATTAGGAGGTGGTTGTGGGGTGGATGGCCCGGCGTACAAAGCACACAACCGTCACAACAGGGACCGCGGTTGGCATCCAAAGTCCTCTCTGAGGTTAGGTTTTAGGCAACAAAAGCACTTTGGTTGAGGTTAGGGAAAGGTCAATGTTGGTTAAATGTGATTTAGCACGTCGTGTGTGTGAAGTCGCTGTGTATTAAACTAGACAGCGAACTTTCCCTGATCTTAACAGTAAAACAAAAACATAACCATGAAAAAAGCTGACTAAGGCTGTAGTCACTACAGGTGGATATTGTGCTGCAAGATCTGATATATTCTGGCAGAAAACAAATACAAGTTAACGTTTGCCGTTTTATTAACCACAACAACGATCTCTCCCCAACCTTTAACAAGTCTTTTTGTTGCCTCAGCCGAACCATACAAGAGCTTTTCAAACATTTCAAAACGGCAGTGGGAGCTAAAACACTGACTTTCGGAGCCTCCCTGTTGCCATATACTGTGATAAAACGTCGTCCATATTTCCCTCCCTTAGCTCTGATATGTAGCTGTCTGCAGCTACAAACCTTAAAGCAGACAAAGTGCATGCTTTTCCCCTGCTGTGCTTGATGTGGGTGGTGGTCACAGAGTTGGTTGTGCACTTTGTTGCACCAGGCCAGTTGTCGCCCCACGCGCAATCTCCTCGTTTGTCTTTAGCCTGCTAGTGAAACTGGACCTGTTTTTTTTCCCCCTAATCAGCAAATGGACTAATGATCCCCAATTTGCTGTTCCTCTCCAAGCTGCATTTAGTCCAGTAAAACTTCAACGCTAACAAGCCATAAACAAAGAGAAGAATCGCTCACACAGCTCAACACGCACCTTAAGATACAAACACACACACGCTGCTGTTGTGTCTGTGGAAAAGGTTGTCACAAAGACATACAGTATCCTGTTGTTTCCGAGATGCACACAACACGTCTGCGTGTGTGCTAGATAACTGAGTAATAAAATCTGCGATGAAGACTGTAATGGCAGCCTCATTCAGTCTCAACTAACGACGGATTTTTACAGGCCGTTCTGATTTATTCATATCCAAACATAGGCACTGAAATAACTTCACTGTCAGACCCAACGCAGCCCGAAGAGGGAAAACTCCATAATTTAATTTAGCATTCTCTTTAAAGAGTCCTTCCAGCCCTCAGCCAAATAAATTCACCGGGTTACAAAAAAAAGCAATGAAACACAACATTTGTAAAACCTGTTTTGCTGACACCTATTTTAAACTTGCATTCCTGGGCAACTTTAGCAGGTATGGTGAACTGCTCGGTGTGAATTATGAACAGAGCCTTTGTTGGTGTATTTGTGATTGGAGCATTTAAAAAAAAAAAAAAAAAATGATGGATTATACATTTAGTGACATGTACGTAGTCAGGACAATGGTGTCAAGGGTTTGACTGTAGGTGTGTCGGCTTCCTATAAGATGATTTATGTGAATGTAAACTGATGAATGTTCATTTAGGTGTGTACAGTACGTGCGCTCACAAACAGAGCACAGGAGTGTCGGCTGAATCAGCAACACTTGGGTGTTTGATGCTGCAGCACCCAGCGGGTTCATCTTCCTCTGTGGTGGTTATACTCTGACACAGTCAGCCTAGAGGGAAAAGAGGGGATGAAGGTCAGAAATCACTTTTTTCTGTCCGTCTGTCTGTCCTGTCCCTCTGAGACATTGCTCCGGGTTACGTGCTCACCACCGAACTGCCAACAATGCAGCTGTAAATTCGCGAAACCGTGTAACTACCTAACTGTGACGCAGCTATGACGACGGAGATCCTCCAGCCTTTTAGGAAGTGCCTCTCCCCAATCTTTTCCCCAGTAGTTTTCTTGTGCCTAACCCTGACCAAACGATGGCCACTCCACAGCCTTAACCGCGTGTTTATTATTGTTACCGGGACAATGAAGACACGGAATGCCTGCCGCCGGTACGCTCCTGTGGGTCGTATCCGCAGGCACGTGGACTTTGAAGTTGGAGGACTTCGGTGCAGGGGGCGATGGAGCATCGGGTTTGGTCGTACGGCTGCCGGTCACTAGTGGCAGCACCCAGCGCACCGCAGCTCGAGATCATTCCAGTTTGTGAGCTAGTAAGAAAACCGGAGCCATCTTGGATTTAAAATGGTTTCTTTGCTGCTGTGCGGTTAAGAACACACCAAGAAATAGCATGTGCTTCGGCCTGAGCTGTAGTTTGCCTTCACTTAGTTTTGATGGGCTTAGTTTTCCAAGTACGAGGAACCGCAGTTTCCTGTCCTTGGATTCAATTCTGTTTTCACTTCTTCTGTGGTTGACTCGGAACAGAACGGAGAATTTTTCAGGTGTCTCTGTACCTTTTGCAGAATTTTGTTGTTCCTGTACTTGAGTTACCCTGGTATTGTTCCCGCTTGACCAAACAGATTTAACTAAAAGACAGAAATCATTTTGGCTCTGTGTTCTCTATATCTGAGTCACGGCACGTTTGACTGGCTGATCT
The DNA here is from genome assembly GCF_016859285.1 of Xiphias gladius. NCBI lineage: Eukaryota > Metazoa > Chordata > Actinopteri > Istiophoriformes > Xiphiidae > Xiphias > Xiphias gladius. The sequence continues at coordinate 24,981,629 of NC_053413.1, read as the reverse complement.
CAGATTTAATTTCTTGTTTTGCGATACATTTATGCAAGAAGTCACTGACCTGAAAAAAAGCAACATTTGAATGAGCGGGAGTGTCTGCCAAAGCGGTGAGGTAATTTGGCAGTGAGGTAGATAACTCTGGATGCACGATAAGTTTACTTGCCAAGTTTATAATTTTGTGGCGGTGCAGGATCGCTTTTATTAAAAGGCTTTTTTTTCTCTTCTTTCTGTACCACCTTCTAGCTCTGCCTAGCTACACCTGCCAAGTCAAATCTATTTACAGACATTATACAATTTATTGTAACAAATGACAGAAAAAAAGATTCCGCTTCTTCTCCCATTCCTCCTTATCTGATTGTCTGTCTCCATTTTTCCATATCCATCTTTTATCTCTTCACTCCTGTGTTTTCCCTCTCCTCCTCTTGTCCGACTCCGTCCTACCTTACCCCTCCATCAGAAATCCCCCCATTCCTTCCCTATTTCCTCTGAACATTTTTATCCTCTGTGCCCTCTTATTAGCAAATTTGCTGTTTATCTTCTCTCTATTTGTTTTAATGCAAAATGCAAGTCCTTCTTGGAAACCCATTTTGTAATAGTTTGCCCTCTGCTCTGGTTTCTTTTCTTTCTAAACACTTTCTGTGTCTTTTTCCTTCACCTCCTTTCCTCTGTACACCTCTCCACCCCCCCTCATATGTCACTGCTCTCTTCTCTTTGTTCAAGGTCAGGGGCTTGCCGGTGGGATCTCACATCAGACACCTGGAGCGAGGCTGGAAGCAGGAGTCTGGGGATCCTGATTGGCTCCCTCTGACCTTTTCTTGTAGCCCCTCTCAGCAGTCCACATCTCCTTCAGTCTCCTTCTTCTTCTCCTCACCTCCTGCACCTTTCTCTTCCACCACTTCTTGAGCAAATTTACCTTCTCACCTCCTATCTTCTTGCCTCTTGTCAGGCTGCTGCAGCCTAGCTTGCCCTCTCATTGCATCCCTGCGTCTTTTTCTCCTGTTTTCACTTTTAATTTTCGTCTCCACTTCTTTTTCTCCTGTTTTCACATTTCATTTTTGTCTCCACTTCTTTTTTTCTCCCTCTTCTGCCCCATCGTTTTTCCATCCTCTCCTCTGCCAGAGCAGTGCATTGAAGTGGATATGGACACGCACAGTCTCTAACCCAAACCAGCTTATTCATTAATTATGTTACAGGAGACAACGCGGTTTATTCTCGACATGTACACGGCACTCTGTGACTGGCGTGGGTTTTGTAATGTGGCGAACTGAGTTTCTTGAACTGGGTGGTCATAAAGTGAGTTTTAGCTGGAAGCGTGAATATGATTTTCCAAGCAGTAATGTCTGTATTTAGTGTAATGCACAAATGAAGATTTTTAAATGCACACCATTAGCGAAAGCTAAGTTTGGCTCATTCCGAAGTATTTCTTGCACACAGTGGTTTCTACAGATGAGTCGTATTAAGAAAGCTTGTCACAAATGCTAATGTATTTATTTTCCTACATTTAATTTATTTTCATATAATGGTTACTACTGCAGCTCCTTGTGTATGTGTGAGGGGAGCGCATGTACAAGTCGGTGTCGGCTGACAGGCAGAGGTATTTAAGGATGGGTAATTAGCAATTAGGGGGAGGTTAGTTAGTGATGGAAGGGAAATATTCTTTTGGAAATTCATATCCAATTATGAAATTCTTTCAAGTTTTTTTTTTTTTTTTTCAACCCAGGACTATTTTCTCTAACTTTCAACAAAGTCCGGTCTCAGTGACTGAGCAGCGAATCTGGGGGGAGATTTTTATTGTAGTTTTCGCTTTATCGTGCTTTAGCACCGCACATTTCTGCTCAGCGCTTCCACGTTGTTCCCCTGTCTGGACTCTGGACAACATTGGGGTTAGGTGTCTTGCCGTCTTTGTTTTTGTTTAAGAGTTTAAGATCATAACTGAGACAAGCTTAACTATAACCGTGCACGGACCGGTCTAACATATCGTGGCAAACATCATATTCAAATTCATTTATCTTATGTGTCCGCTACGTGTATACATGCATCTGACATACATGTATTATAGTAGGTAACAGTGATTATGGTGAAACAGAAGGGCATTGGTCTAATGTTCTGGGTTCTGAATTGGTTGTCTTACGTTGCAAACATACTTGCGACAGCCCATCTCCCCCGAGAATGTACAAGAGAAGGTGATAGACTTCATTCAAAAGATCTGCAACTGCGTCATTTGCTTGGACCAGGCGACCCGATGGAGGAAGGTCTCGCAGGATGGCAGCTGAGGAGGGTCAGAGATGTGGCCAGTTGGCCTTTCGCTTCCCCTCCCCTCTGCAAACACAAGTTTGTCCCTGCATCCAAAGGTAAACCGTCCGGAACCCTCTGAAACCTTCGCTGCTGCCCGAGAAGCATTGAACTAATGGAATTTCCAGCAGTTTTTGAGGACTTAGTGTTCAGTGTCACGCAACACAAGACTGAACCGTGATTTACACAAGACTGATTTTGCAAATTGAACCTCCTCAGGTAGGGGAATTGCATCACTGTTTATCTTTACAGTGTTGACAAAGGGAGGTGTAATTATTCAGGCGAGCCACACACACGGAATTTGTCATTTTGGTCTGTGGCAATTTGGCAAACGTTTCAGTTCAAAGACGCGATTTTCCATAAACAAGGCACAAGATAGCGAAAAAGAAAAAGAAAAAAAACCCACCCTCCAGTCAGTGAAAGCTTTTTTTCAATAGTCAGCGCTCACAGCCCTCTAAAACTGAACTGTCGCTTCGATATTCCTTTCACTGAGGAACCTGGCTGAAGAAAAGTGAATGTTGCCGTGAGGGGATTTATAAACACAGATAAAACCGCAGTGTTCACACCCTCCGTCCCCACGTCACAATGACAAAGCCATGGGAAAATGTCGTCATGATGTTTTCCAATACTTGGATACGGAGAAACATACTGTAACTGGAGTGCTAGTTGCCTCTTTCCGTCATTCCAGGAGATTTTGTTTATGTTCCGGTGCCAGCATTACTCCGAATGTGCTCCATCTTGGTTTTTGTGGGCTGCTAGGAGGAGCTGCGCAGTAGAGGTGTATTCAGATTGAGATCCTGAACACTAAAATGAATGCCAACCCACCAGAAAGCCTCTGCCTCCCTTTAGATCCCAGCCACGTCCATGCGAACGAACAGGTGGCGGGTTTTCTGTTTCTGTCTGGTTTATTCAGACCCCTTTTTGTACGATCGCAAATCCTCACATTTACCCACATTCCTTCAAATCTCTGGTCTCTGGCACGCTGTCTTTCTCCAGCCCCGCGGAGCGACTTTTTATCATGTGTGGGAATAAAGCATATGATTAAAAGTATTCAGGGGTAATTTGCGGCCCAAATATTCACAAACACACCCACACTTTTCAAAATGATAGTGTTTTCAGCACACCTGTGAAAACAGAAAACACATTTCTGTGACTAGTAGATTGTGATGTGACAATTCATATTTTGACAAAATTTAATGCCAGTGTTTTTGAGATGAATGCCCACCTATTAAGTAAATTAAACCTGTACTTTTCTAGGACAAGGAATAGAATACACAAAACTGAGACGGCATTTAGACACTGGAACTGGGAATTTGAAAAATGAGATGTTTTTAAGTCCTGTGTGCTGCTTCTTTGATTCCGGTAAAAGAATGTGGGTGACAGCCTGTAAAAAAAACAAAACACTGCACAGTGGGATATGTGGGAAAATAGTAAATAGTGTGAAATAGCTCCAAATACTAAATCATAGACACGACTAACCTAAGGATTTATTCTGTGATGTGGATAACGCCCGTCCTGTGTAGCACTTATTTACCTCAACACTCAGAGCACACCATTTTCAAATGTATCACGAATTATGACATTTATGTGGTAATGGAAGTTGTTATGAGTCATTAGATCTCCATTCTATATTTTGGAACCCAGCGTGCATGGAAGGTATGCAGTCCCCCCCCCCCCCCCGACAGCAGTGTTTCAGCTTGGTTCGCCTCGCCAGGCAGCTCAATGCCAGGGCTTGCGAGTCGTCGTATTTTTGGCAGCAGGACAGCGGCAGACAGGTGGCTGACAGTGGCACTCCGAGATGTTAACCTGCCCAGACGCCTCCCCTTCACCCCGGGCTTTGCACAGCCACTGAGCCCTGCCGCCGGGGGAGACAGAACTCATCCGCACACAGTAGGTGCTTGCAGAAGCACACGAAACGGAGTAGATGTAGTGTTTGCATACAGACGGCGGTTTAAGAACTGCTACGTAAGCATCTTGCTCTTTCAAGCCCCTGATCGCTGTACTTGACTGCTGGTCTTTTCCTTCTGTTTTGTTTTGGTGAGCTGAAGCAAAATGTTGCTCTTCACCCACCGAACGTCACTCAGGATAAGTGTCAGCTAACTGCCTCGGATGCAATGTAAAACACTTTCAACACTGACAGGTTTCTATTGAGAGATCGTGTAAGGCTTCAACTCCCAACTTGCAAACATTCATTTATCACACAAATTAATGGCAACCCGTGACAGACAGACAGACAGACAGACAGAGTGACTGACTGATACAATCAGGCAGGCGGCCAGGTAGACATGCAGGGACAGAGACAGACCGACAGACTGGCACGCTCTCTCCTGGAAACTCTGTTGGCTACATAACATAGCCCGAGGCCTGTGCTACAAAGCAGGTTTCGTGGTTAGCGAGGTAACTTCAGGTTTAACCCTGGGTTTTCGGGGCGGCGGCGGTGGCTCACTTCTTAGCGGGGTACGCCGCCAGGCTAATTTATGCTGCAGTCCAAACCTGCTCCGGAGCGGGTTAACTTGAGAGGATCGAATCAAAGCACGTCAGCAGCCCAAACACTGGCTCATCAGATCAGTGGGAAACTAGAGTCATCATTCCCACCTGATTCCGACATGGACGGAGGAGTTTAGAATAAAGAAAAATAATAAAGAGCAACAGATATTTTGAGCCATCAGTTGAATTGTGTTGCTGTTTGAGGCTTCGGGTGTGTCACTCTGGTCTGAAAACAGAGCTTCTAACAAACGGAGGGAGGGTCTCACACTAAATAACGACATAAGAACTATTATAGCTTCATTTTAATTGCACAAAGATTCTTTCATTCCGACAGGATTCCTGACATTGTTGAGGATTTTACACTTTTAATAATAACAGGAGGAAACTTTGTGCTGATAACTGGGAATAAAAGCAAAACCCCCTGATGTCTTTTTGTTAGAAAAGTTAACCACGCACTGTTAAATATTTCCCATGATTAAAACGAACATTTCAGTCAGACTGACCTCATAAGACACAAACTACTTTTCGTCTCTTCACTCGTTTCTTCTCCGGTTTGGCAGCAGAAACAGTCTGACTTTACTTTAACTTTTCTTCTAATTTGCATCACATATTTATAAGAGTTTGTTCATCATCAGATAAACGAGCAAAAATACTCACTCAGTAAGAAACAGACACTTAAAAATAATTCCTCTACTCATATAAAGTACATCCTTAGCCTGACTTTAATAATTGGATAATTATGTTCTAGTGTTTCTTTTCTATTCTATTTATGTGATCACGTTGTTTACATTTCGCCTTGCTGATTATCCCTTTTGGATGTCACTCTAACCGAATTTACCTGCAGGTGTCACCGCTTCTTCTCACATCATACTAAGTACTTTATTCCTGGTTTTGACGGCGTTGCTTGTAATAAACAACGCCACCTTTTTATCACGAGAGCGCTCGTAGCCGGCCGGGAAGACCCAGAGTTAACCGAGCCGGTCGATAACCAGCTTGGCGACACAGGTTATCCAGGACAGCCAGCGTTAGGCTCAGTGACGCCAGATAACGCAACGACATCAAGGGTATGCTGAGCTTGCTTCGTAGTACAGGCCTCTGGAGAAAGGCTGTGCGTGTGTGGGGTTATGAATGCAGCATCCACAAGAGCAAGTTCTTAGTTTGTGCCATGCCTTGTAGCATATTAATCCCATTCCAATGGAGTCCCAATTGCTGTTGATCCACATATTTGTTTAATACCAGATGGTTAACAACTTGAAGAACGGAAAATGTAGCATCACACGTTACAAAAAAAAAAAAAATGCTAGAAAAGTGCATATTTTCATCACAGCCATAAAACTTTCATCAGTTGCCATATTATCAATCTCAGTCTTTTAGTAACTTGTAAAAGACATAGTCGTGATTTTCGTTATAGGTCATTGCGAGCCCTTCAGTGATGCCGAGGTCTATCAATGCGTTGTGTTTTATGAGCTTATCTTATTTCTATCTGAATGCTGTATATGTATATAAAAGGTACATGTTGTACAGAAGTACAAGGGTGTATTGTATCCACCATCTACCGCTCGATCTGCGGCCAAACGTAAAGCGTATCCCATCTGAAAGGTTGGATCGTAATCTGCCGGAAGGTTGCGGGAGAGCTTGCCGCTGGAAGCAGCTGGACAGACACATGATCACATAAACACACAGGGAATCCAGTGTGAGGCCACAGCATTCAGAAACAAATGATATTCATTGAACAGTGTTTTCCACCGAGGCGTTACAATTTTCCCTTTCACACACACTGAGAATGAGATGGAAGGAAAACGGATTCGGGTCACTGAGGAGGACTCGGGAAAGATTTAACCTGAAGTAGCAACACGCGGAAATACAGAGCTGCATATAAAGATTCAAACACAACATGTTGCCTGTAAAGAGTATGGACTATGAACGATGTCAAGTCGTGTTGTGGCAAAAGGTGAGATTTAACTTTGTATATCTTTGTAATCAAGCCACTCTGTGCACATTTTGCGGTTCAAACGTCAGATGTATGTCATACCGAGGGAAAGGAAATTAAATTTTTTTTTTTTTGCTGTAACCAAACAATGAACGGTTCATTCTGTCCAGCAGACAATGTTTCCATTAACAGCGGCCTCTCGCACATGTATCCTTCCTCGAGATACTAAGTCTGTACCTGCTGTCCTCATTCGAAGCTACTTTTGATAACGGCATCGGCTAAATGTCTACAATGTAAATCTGGACCCGACCAGAGGCTACCTCTGTATTACAATCGCCAGCAGTGCAGGGAATACATGCTACTGTGTTTAACATTGGTGACTAGACTCCAAGGACCCATCTTCCCCTTTTTAACGTTTATGACGCTGTGGTGAAACGTCATCTAAGGCTTTGTCGGGTGATGGTGGTTTGCTAATACAGGTTATCTTGGCTACACTAAGACCAAGATCATCCGGCTGCTGTCACTGTGATAGAACAAAGAAAGAAAAATGCAGTTTGACAGCTGCAATAATTACAACCTTGCATGCAACTTTGGAGCAAACACACATGCAAAACAACCATCAAAGACTTTAGAAAAAGACCTTTGATAGTAGTTGTGTGTGTGTGTGAGTGTGCGAGTGGTGTACTACCGTGTGTAACTTGGTCTTATGTGTCTTGTCTTGTTCGTCTCGTTTGTTTAGTTGGTGTTCTGCCTCTGTGCTTATGTTGACCTGCGGATAAAAAATTGGCTTTAGGTGATTTCTTGACTATACTTCAAATGGTAACATGCATGTTTTAATGTTGCACATGCCTCTTAAAAATAAAATAAATATATACATATTCCGTAACGGCATTATTAAGCCTGATTCTAGTATGTAAACACTCGGAAGTAAAATCTGGAAGCCGAGCTCCAGTATTGTGTGAGTTTGGATATGTCAAATATTCCAAAATATGGAGCTAATGAACACCTCTTTCTACAGTATGATAATTCCAATACTATTAATACCCTCCATCACTGCCTGAAAGTTTCCGGTGAGTAGCCATTTCGGTGAATTTCTACACTATTGGTGTCTGGCAGATCCTTTCCTGAGAGGGTCCCTTGGTGAACGGGAAGTCATTCATTTTACAGTTCCGGCTTTGCTATACATAAAAGACAGAATGCAATAGCGGCCTTGGCTGAAAAGACAGAAAAGACTGCCAAGAGATACCATTTGAAAATCCAAGGAAAAAGGACGGCGCACAGTACAGCACTCACAGTTAAGCTAACAGATGAGTTTTGGGTGGTGCAGTGCAGCAACGCACTGCACTGTTCCGTTTATTTATCAGTCACAGTTTAAGTATGATTGTAATTATCAGTTTTTGCAGCATTTCTTTTAAGGCAGCTACAGAATGTTAATATTAAGAGAGAATCCTTTCATTTCTGTTCACAGAAAATGAGACGTACTTCCTGGAATAGAGACAAGTGGTATCACATACTAGAGGGAAACCACCTGTCTATTGGTGTTACCACATGAGCTATTCTGCAAAAAATCCTACTCTGAGATAAGATATCAGTTTGGTTTCGGTATCATTAATGTCCTGTCAACCCTGGCAGCTACAACTGCTCATTTAATGATTTCAAGCAAGCACAATCTCTGTAACAAGCTAAAATCATAAAAGTCTCCTCCTTCGAGCCGGAGTTGAACCAGCGACCTAAGGATGTCAGCAGTCACTCTCCTACAGTCCTCCGCTCTACCAACTGAGCTATCGAAGGGACGGTCGCTGCAAAGGTGTAAATACCCAGCAGACAAAAGTGTGAGCAAAAGATGGACTAGATGGAGCATCAGGCTGACTCTTCATAGTGGATTGCAACAGTCAAACAGCTGCAAACATAAAAGTCTGCCAAACAGTTAACTGCAACAAAGCTGTCTGTCTGTTACTCAGCTGTCAGTCCACAGGTTCACCTTGCTGTATCATGTAGAGAGAGTGGGAAGGGTTTCATTTCTACAAAACAATTTGTCATCATCTTCTCAGACTGAGTTTGTTTGGGTATAAATTGAAGTGTGGTGTGCCTCAAATTTCTAATCTAAAATGTCTAATTATGCTTGGTTGACTGTATCTTGTGATGCTATCGTGGTGACACAATCTGTCCATAGATTTCTGTTACACCTGCCAAAGTATTCAAACCCACCTCTGTGGTAGTTGCCACTACAGTAGGTGTCTCCTGGACCACATTTTGCCATCTCAAACACACACACACACACACACACACACACACACACACACAAAAACACACACATACACACACATACACACACATACACACACACAGACACACACAGGCTCGCAAGGTGAAAACAATACCAGCCACGTTGTTGCTTCCAGTAAAAATCACCAAAAATTTTCACCACTAAGAAAATAAAATCAGTCATTGAACGACTACTACATTGTGCTGAGCTACCACTTCGTTTGAACAATTACAATGCTTTTCTTTGAATATGCTGCACATTTAATGATTTCAAGAAAGCACAATCTCTGTACAAAAAGCTAAACTATAAAAGCCTCCTCCTTCGAGCCGGAGTTGAACCAGCGACCTAAGGATGTCAGCAGTCGCTCTCCTACAGTCCTCCGCTCTACCAACTGAGCTATCGAAGGGATGGTCGCTGCAAAGGTCTAAATACCAGATAGTAAATAACAGCTGGATTAGATGGAGCTGTAAATAAAGTTTTATTCAGACCTTTCCCAGTGGAAGTCTGATTATGCTTGGTTGACTGATGACTTTACCTCAGCTGCAGAGAAAACCATGCTTCATGAAGATGGTAACGCAAATCTGAAACTGAAAAAATGAAAAAAAAATACAAGAGACCATCTTGCGATGGGATCACACCAGCCTCAACGCCCGCCAACATGTTGACGTTCCAAACCATGAGTACTCAGTAGTCATTACTACATTATTACATGAGCACTGGGTACTCGTGGGTTGGACCATGCCCATCTTCTGATTCGGCCTTCATTTTGATCTCGACTACACACCTGTAAAGTTCCATGACTTTATCTTGCACGGTTGTGGTGACAAAATCTGTGCGCAGACAGACAAACACCTGCCAAAGTACTCAAACCCACCTCTGTGGTGGTTCCCACTACAGTAAGTGTCATAATTTGCCGTGATCTCACACACACACACACACACACACACACACACACACACACACACACACACACACTACATCATTTGAATAATTACAATGCTTTTCTTGGAGTTAGCTGCACATTTAATGATTTCAAGCAAACCATAAACCATAAAAGCCTCCTCCTTCGAGCCGGAGTTGAACCAGCGACCTAAGGATGTCAGCAGTCGCTCTCCTACAGTCCTCCGCTCTACCAACTGAGCTATCGAAGGGATGGTCGCTGCAAAGGTCTAAATACCAGATAGTAAATAACAGCTGGATTAGATGGAGCTGTAAATAAAGTTTTATTCAGACCTTTCCCAGTGGAAGTCTGATTATGCTTGGTTGACTGATGACTTTACCTCAGCTGCAGAGAAAACCATGCTTCATGAAGATGGTAACGCAAATCTGAAACTGAAAAAATGAAAAAAAAATACAAGAGACCATCTTGCGATGGGATCACACCAGCCTCAAGCCAACATGTTCTCCAAACCATGAGTACTCAGTAGTCATTACTACATTATTACATGAGCACTGGGTACTCGTGGGTTGGACCATGCCCATCTTCTGATTCGGCCTTCATTTTGATCTCGACTACACACCTGTAAAGTTCCATGACTTTATCTTGCACGGTTGTGGTGACAAAATCTGTCTTGAACAGACAAACACCTGCCAAAGTACTCAAACCCACCTCTGTGGTGGTTCCCACTACAGTAAGTGTCATAATTTGCCGTGATCTCACACACACACACACACACACACACACACACACTACATCATTTGAATAATTACAATGCTTTTCTTGGAGTTAGCTGCACATTTAATGATTTCAAGCAAACCATAAACCATAAAAGCCTCCTCCTTCGAGCCGGAGTTGAACCAGCGACCTAAGGATGTCAGCAGTCGCTCTCCTACAGTCCTCCGCTCTACCAACTGAGCTATCGAAGGGACGGTGGCTGCAAAGGTGTAAATAGCGACGTGACAAAAGTGTGAGCAAAAGATGGACTAGATGGAGCATCAGGCTGACTCTTCATAGTGGATTGCAACAGTCAAACAGCTGCAAACATCAAAGTCTGCCAAACAGTTAACTGCAACAAAGCTGTCTGTCTGTTACTCAGCTGTCAGTCCAAAGGTTCACCTTGCTGTATCATGTAGAGAGAGTGGGAAGGGTTTCATTTCTACAAAACAATTTGTCATCATCTTCTCAGACTGAGTTTGTTTGGGTATAAATTGAAGTGTGGTGTGCCTCAAATTTCTAATCTAAAATGTCTAATTATGCTTGGTTGACTGTATCTTGTGATGCTATCGTGGTGACACAATCTGTCCATAGATTTCTGTTACACCTGCCAAAGTATTCAAACCCACCTCTGTGGTAGTTGCCACTACAGTAGGTGTCTCCTGGACCACATTTTGCCATCTCAAACACACACACACACACACACACACACACACACACACACACACACACACACACACACACACACACACACACACACACACACACACACACACACACACACACACACACACACACACACACACACACACACACAAGGTGAAAACAATACCAGCCACGCTGTTGCTTCCAGTAAAAATCACCAAAAATTTTCACCACTAAGAAAATAAAATCAGTCATTGAACGACTACTACATAGTGCTGAGCTACCACTTCGTTTGAACAATTACAATGCTTTTCTTTGAATATGCTGCACATTTAATGATTTCAAGAAAGCACAATCTCTGTACAAAAAGCTAAACCATAAAAGCCGCCTCCTTCGAGCCGGAGTTGAACCAGCGACCTAAGGATGTCAGCAGTCGTTCTCCTACAGTCCTCCGCTCTACCAACTGAGCTATCGAAGGGACGGTCGCTGCAAAGGTGTAAATACCAGATAGTAAATAACAGCTGGATTAGATGGAGCTGTAAATAAAGTTTTATTCAGACCTTTCCCAGTGGAAGTCTGATTATGCTTGGTTGACTGATGACTTTACCTCAGCTGCAGAGAAAACCATGCTTCATGAAGATGGTAACGCAAATCTGAAACTGAAAAAATGAAAAAAAAATACAAGAGACCATCTTGCGATGGGATCACACCAGCCTCAACGCCCGCCAACATGTTGACGTTCCAAACCATGAGTACTCAGTAGTCATTACTACATTATTACATGAGCACTGGGTACTCGTGGGTTGGACCATGCCCATCTTCTGATTCGGCCTTCATTTTGATCTCGACTACACACCTGTAAAGTTCCATGACTTTATCTTGCACGGTTGTGGTGACAAAATCTGTGCGCAGACAGACAAACACCTGCCAAAGTATTCAAACCCACCTCTGTGGTGGTTCCCACTACAGTAAGTGTCATAATTTGCCGTGATCACACACACACACACACACACACACACACTACATCATTTGAATAATTACAATGCTTTTCTTGGAGTTAGCTGCACATTTAATGATTTCAAGCAAACCATAAACCATAAAAGCCTCCTCCTTCGAGCCGGAGTTGAACCAGCGACCTAAGGATGTCAGCAGTCGCTCTCCTACAGTCCTCCGCTCTACCAACTGAGCTATCGAAGGGACGGTCGCTGCAAAGGTGTAAATACCCAGGTCACAAAAGTGTGAGCAAACGATGGACTAGATGGAGCATCAGGCTGACTCTTCATAGTGGATTGCAACAGTCAAACAGCTGCAAACATCAAAGTCTCTGCCAAACAGTTAACTGCAAAAAAGCTGTGGTTCTGTGTCTCAGCTGTCAGTCAAGGTTCACCTTGCTGTATCATAGAGAAGAGATGGGAAGGGTTTCATTTCTACAAAACAATTTGTCATCATCTTCTCAGACTGAGTTTGTTTGGGTATAAATTGCAGTGTGGTGTGCCTCAAATTTCTAATCTAAAATGTCTAATTATGCTTGGTTGACTGTATCTTGTGACGCTATCGTGGTGACAAAATCTGTCAATAGATTTCTGTTACACCTGCCAAAGTATTCAAACCCACCTCTGTGGTAGTTGCCACTACAGTAGGTGTCTCCTGGAACACATTTTGCCATCACACACAAAAACAATACCAGCCACGCTGTCGCTTCCGGTAAAAATCACCAAAAATTTTCACCACTAAGAAAATAAAATCAGCACAATCTCTGTAACAAGCTAAACTATAAAAGTCTCCTCCTTCGAGCCGGAGTTGAACCAGCGACCTAAGGATGTCAGCAGTCGTTCTCCTACAGTCCTCCGCTCTACCAACTGAGCTATCGAAGGGACGGTCGCTGCAAAGGTGTAAATACCGAGGTGAGAAAAGTGTGAGCAAAAGATGGACTAGATGGAGCATCAGGCAGACTCTTCATAGTGGATTGCAACAGTCAAACAGCTGCAAACATAAAAGTCTGCCAAACAGTTAACTGCAACAAAGCTGTCTGTCTGTTACTCAGCTGTCAGTCCAAAGGTTCACCTTGCTGTATCATGTAGAGAGAGTGGGAAGGGTTTCATTTCAACAAAACAATTTGTCATCATCTTCTCAGACTGTTTGGGTATAAATTGAAGTGCGACCTAAGGATGTCAGCAGTCACTCTCCTACAGTCCTCCGCTCTACCAACTGAGCAGGTGGAGCAGAAACTCCAAACCCAGTCTCAGTGTGAGGACTGAGACTGGCTGACAGTTGCACTACTTTACCTCAGCTGCAGAGAAAGGACCTACCTGTCAAGGTCGTCAGGTATTGCACTTCATCCAAGTGTTTAGCTTACAGTGACAATGCCCTCAGGATGCTGCAGTATCACATGGAGAGAGTTCTACACAGTTAGTCATCATCATCACCATCACCATCAGAATGAGAGTTTCAGCAAAGTTGTTGTCACAACTTTATAGTCACACACACGACAAAGAAGCGAAGCGCTTCGCTGTGAGCAGGACTTGAACCTGCGCAGGGAAACCCTATTGGATTTCAAGTCCAACGCCTTAACCGCTCGGCCATCACAGCTCCACACACGGCAGGCCTGCCTCCGTCACCCATCGGAAGAGCAAACATTTGTGGCGCTGGAAGAGCAGTTTAAGATTAAATGGCAACACTTTTATCTGATGTTCTCCAGAACAACTGCTGAGCAGGGAGGAGGATCCGTGTGTGGGTTGGTGAAGGACATTTTGTCAGATGGCTGATAAAGATGAATGTCAGAACCTCCAGTTCCAGAGCAGCCTCTAATGTTGAATTTTCAAAATACCAAGAACGTTACAAAGATCTGTTCTTTGTACAGTAATTGTAAGGCTAATTTCAGTGGAACACATTTTTAGGGAAAATATTAACAGAATATGATCATATGGTGCAAGGATTTTCAGAATTTAAGATTCAGAAATGTGGACAAAACAAGAGACTTGAAAAAACCGACTTGCGCTTATAAGGTATAAGTGCAGTTTTGGTGCTGTTGGAAGCCAAGTCTTTGGTTTTCAGCAGAGATCAGCAGTTTCCCCCCTCCTCTCAGTGTCTATGCTAAGCTAGGCTAAACAAGTCACAGTGCAACAGGTCACAGGTGACAAATTAAAGAGGAAACATGCTAAATTAGTGCAGAAACTTAACAAATGCAGGTGCTTCTCTACAGGTGTCCTGCATGATAAAATCAAGCATTTAACATCTCATAATGCTCTCTGTTATGTGGGTCCACTTATCCAATATTGGAAGGGGTCACTCCAAGTCAATACAGAAACCATCTTTAAAATGAAAATCTTCAATACTAATGTTATTGGTCTCTTCCAGGATGACCACAGCCAGTCACTGAATAGTTTGATGAGTATGAAAATAACGTGAATCATATGCTATCGCAATCACAAGCTGGTTTTTTTTGTTGTTTTTTTCCTGTGAACGACAACGTCCAGAGAATCAGGTCCGTAGTTGCCATTTCACACATACAGCACACGTGTGTGTGTGTGTGTGTGTGTGTGTGTGTGTGTGTGTGTGTGTGTGTGTGTGTGTGTGTGTGTGTGTGTGTGTGTGTGGCCTTTGGGTCTACCATGAAATTCTACTGGTGGTATCCTATTTCTGTCACTGAAAGTGTTTCTCCCTGATGAATGTTCCTTCACTTTGTATCATTAAAGTTGTTGTTCAGCCTCAGTAACACTATGTAGTTGATTTGGCCCCTCGTTTTGTTAGCTTTTAGTGTCAGTGAATCACATTGGCAGTGAAGGTTCATCTTGTTATTTTTTTTTTAATCTTAATCAGTTTTACTTCAGGATCATATCACTGAACTCAGATTAGGTGCAGCAGTGTGGTCATTATGTCAACAAATCAGTCACACGTTTCTGTCCTAATGTTCAAATACCTGCCTCCCAAAATCACACAGTTTTCTCTGATCTATGTCACGGATCATCATTGAACTCCCTCAGAAGCCGATTGCAGATTGGAAACTTGTTCATTACTGCAAAAATGGCTTTCTCCACATCTGTTTTACAGCTGAGCTCGCCCCTCTGCAGCCACTGAGCTCACTCTTTAATAGTTTGTCACTGGAAAATTCATAAATTAATATCTTTGCAGCAGAGACCGAGTTTGTTCTGTTTAGCAGAGAGCAATCCGGCCGGTTAAGCTGAATCCCTTGGCGATGAAATGTCTCTGGAAATACGGTCCATGTCAAACCCGAGCCTTGGAATTCTGGGAAATGCATTTAGCACTACTCCCACAGTAACAGAGTGAATTTCATACTATTAGAGTCCATCCCTGCAGTCAGTCACCAACTCCCCTATGCGCATGGGAAACCGTGATTTCCCCCGTAATTACATTAAGCGCAGAATCTCCCAGAATATTAGCTCAAATGGAAAGGAATGTGCAGCACTCTCGCCTGGCCACCCCGGTATTGTCTATACTTCTGAATGCCCTGTTTGTTTTCAGTTGTGTTTTCTCTAAACCAAAACACTGGAATCTCTCAAGGAAAAATAGGAATGGCCACAGCAGGCTGTGGGATCTCTGCTGCTGCAGATACAGCTGTTTATTCGATCGACCAAATACACATGTAAGGTTACGTGGAAGGGAGAGGGAGGAGGACACGTCACCACCAAGTGAGGTAAACTGCGCAGCGGAGCTATTTATGAGCTATGAGCTTTTTAGAAAGTTTCATTCTAAAATAAGACATCCAGCACTTGCTGTATACTCCTACATGAAAGAATGTTGGCATTAAAGTTATGAGACGCTGTAAGACTCGTCACATTTTTCAATCACAGCAGTTTCTGAAATATTGACGGCTAAATTTGATTTATATAACATCCTGGAATAAAACCGCGTGCACCTGCAGTGATTTCATAGTCAATAAAAAAGTAGGTAACCTTTGAACTCTGAAAATAATAGCAGTCACCAAGGGGTGTATGAGCATCAGTTGCATTAAAAGTATTAAATTGAACTGAGCACCGTGCAGTGTGACACTGCTCACTGTAATGAACAGCATTAATTAAGATTTATAAGTAGTTCAGCGTAAAGAAAAAAGTCCTCAAATCTGCATTACCAGCCCAGTTTCTATGAGAGTCTTTCACTGAGTTTAAATGATCCTACCGGACATTGAGCCTGTGCACTCAGGAAGGCACTTGGGAAGCCAGAAATGTATGAAATGTTTGTGCATGTTACTCTACTGCATTATGAATGCAAAGTAAAAATAAAAAAAAAAAGCTCATTCTCTTGACAGAACCTGTAGACACACCAATTAAAGAAGGTAGAGAATGGGATTTCCTTATTAGATCACCAGTGGGGCCTTAAAACATTCCTGTGAATGTTCAGGATCATTCCCACGAAATACTTTGCCAGAGAGACATGCTGTGAAAACAAGTCAAATCTGAGAGTGAGACAGAGTTTGTCTGAAAGGAATACATTTAATTAAGTGGAGGAGAATGTGAGCGTGAGGACGTGATTCAGTGCCATGTCAGGAAAATACTGAGAAGTAACAACTCAACGTCTGCCGTCAGCTACCAATGGATTTAGTTTCATTTCATCTCAAAACTGTGGTCCCTTCTTTTGCAAACTCCCTGAAGTAAAAATGAAGTATGACCAGTGACTTAGTCCCAAATACACAGAACACTTAAGTAACCCCCCCCCTGTTTTTACGTAACTTTAGGTAATTAAAGGAAAGTAAGATGTGTTGTTTGGAAATGCATGCTCTGTGGCACGCAGACACAAGCTTCTGTCTGGGACTTGATCTATATTTGCACTTGCACAGTGTTTTTCACAAGTCACTCCCATATAATTACAGTGCTAAGTGTTTCAGAGGAAGACAGGGGAGGAGATCTGGGTGGTCTCCTGACTTCCTCGCTCCCTCCAGCACATCGACGAGAGACCTGTGATTCACAGTCATTAGCATTCCATCGCACCAAACTACGAGGGAAGTGAGTGAGGAACAGCCACAACGTCTCCAAGTCCGACCCCCATATTCACTGTTGGACTGTAAAAGGCCATCAGCTTCTTTTTTAACAGTTTAACTTTGGACAGATTTTCATCGTTTACCTTTTAATACATTGCTTAATATTGTCTTTTTGCCCAAGTTAAATCTTCCCCCAAAGGTATCTTGGTGGCTTAGTGATCTAAGTTGCAAAAAATGTAAACACAACTTTCCGGGTTCGGATCCAAAATAGCATTTTTGTCTCACATCGTCCTCCTCTCTTTGAAAACTTCTTCTCTCTTACTTTCCTTTAAGCTGTAGAGGAAGGTGAAAATGCCTCCCGAAAAACTTACATCAGCTGACCCACGGTCCAACACCCATCACTCCGTCAACTTAGAAACAACAACAGAAACCTACTCTTAATTTTTTGACAAATCCTACTACAGGTGCATTACTGTAACCTCAACACACTTCAACACACATTCCCTTTAGAGGAAATGAAAAACCTATAGACTTGTATGCACATAACTGTCCTCACCAGAAAACGACTGCATTGGTCATTTTGGTGACCAAAGACGTTTTCTTGACTAGCAATCTCTTGAATTCATGCAAATAATTACTGTCGTATCTCAGGTGAAAGTACTGTAGGTAAAATAAGCCTGACATTGTTATAGCACCACAAGACTTGTGGCCACACAAAGCATCTGACTTTGATACTACCCTGATCAGTTAACAGCTAAATTAACTGTTAATGTAAAAAAATGAAATAAATAAAATTTGAGGAAAAAAAAAAAAATATATATATATATATATATATATATATAGTATGCAGCACAGTGTTGTTTGGATTTGCTGGTAACATACAAATCTATACACAAAATATTTGGAAGAAATAAGAACGTTTTTAGACAGATTTTGGTGAAATCTGGTTTAATAAATATGACAAATTGGTGGGATTTGCAAACAAGAGGCCCTGTCTTGTTGATTTACATGTCAAAATAAGTTTAGGTCATGTCTAGGTTACAGATAACTTATCATTCAATGACATAACTTGAACCTCAACGACATAACTTGAACAAATCAAGCCCGTCGAGATGTCTTTAAATCTGCAAATGCTCACTGGGAGGAGAGTTCGGGTCATTCGGTACACAGTTGAGGTGGTCGGTGCAACTGTGACGGCGACACATGCAATCAAGTTGCTGTTTTACATGTCTACGTCCTGTCTGGTTGGGGATATGTTTATGATGGACTGGGAAGTGGAAGTTTCCCTGCTTCACCTACCTAGATTGATCCCAGTTCAGGTGACGAGCTGAATACAATGTCAGCTTCTTCCTGCTGCACAGACAGACACCCGGCACTGGCAATCTGAAAGAGGTTACAAAACAATCTCCCAACAGGGACACAGATATCCTCCTCATGACCACCTCCCGCTGCTCGCCAACTGGTGCTCGCTGTTAATTAACAAGATGACGAAACATTTTCTGCATTGTCAATCAGAATACATGGCAGATAGATACTTCTATAGTTCTGCATGCCAGGTCACTGTCAGGTCAATTATTTCCTTGCTGAGTTTGTCAAGTAAGTGAAGCCAAGTCCAGTCATACAAAATTAATGTTAGCTTCATGCAAAACTTTCCACCTCAGCTCCTGTTTCTGGTTGTGGCATTTATCTGTCATCCGTGATCATTTATAGCTCGGTGCTTGGACTGCGTACTTGGACTCTTTTGCTGCATGTCCAGTGAATGATCTGGGGAATTAAGTTCTGTGTGGCTCATTATTAAATTGCTCGGCAAAAAGAGCATCAGTTTAATTTCTAACATGTAATGCAAAATGTATGCATGACTACCTAGCTAGCTGTCTGCCCAGATGCTTTAGCCTGGAGCCATATTGACTCCTGCCTGACTACTGGTCAGCATGGCCGCAGGCGCTATTCACGCCGGCTCATGCCTGAGCCTGCAGAGAGACATCAGTCTACAAAGTCAGGCTCACTTCTGAAAGGACGAAACCTGGGCCAAAAACTCAGAGAAGGCCCCCGGGGACCCACAAGGCCATGTTTTGGTACCTCACTCGTGCTTTCCCCAACCCTTTCTGTTGCTGTTTCTGAATACTGATTTCATATTGACCAATTAAAATCCACAGCCGCAGCCCTAGATGACTGTGACAGTTTGGTTTTATTATGTTATAAAACAATGTGCAGGTAGTATGCAAAAACACACATGATGTATTAGGTCACAGATTTGACAGAGTTGGGTTTCACTGAATGAAAAAACAGGATGCAACAGACAGTGGAGTACCGCATATACAGCCAATGGCCCACTTAATTTAAATGCGTAGTGGCAATGTAAGAAAAAAAACATTGTGAATAATGTCATATTTACATACCAGTTCAGGTTTGCTATATATATATCAAACGTGTCTGACTGCTTGTTTGTACGGTCTTTAAGTATGATTCATTCATTCATTCAATCCTTCATTCATCAGGCTGCTGATGATATTGATAATATTTTATAACATTGATAGCGATGTACTGGACAATTCTTTTTTCCAACTGACAATGGATTTGTTCACTATTAATATTAATATTTATCAAATAAGAAAATCTGACAACAGATTGTTTGTTCTACATAAACCCATAACAAAAGAATTTTGTCATGATATATATATATATATATATATATAATATATGTGTGTGTGTGTGTGTGTGTGTGTGTGTGTGTGTGTGTGTGTGTGTGTGTGTGTGTTTGTGTATGTGTAGATAGATAGATGGATAGATGGATAGATGCTGCTAATAAAAGATTTGTAGATGCAGTTTACTGCTCTGAAATTCAGAAATTTTCCAATATAATGGTCAGGCTCTAGTTTTAATCTGATACCTAGTGACTTTAACAACACACCCAAAAACCTAAGGATTTCAGCACGGTTCTGCGTCAACTACTTTTCTTTGACCTCGATGGAAAACGTCATGAGGTCAAGGAAAGATGTGAAGGAGAATTCATGAGGACTTAGAAGAAGACAACCGTGGTGCTAGGAGAATCCAACTGTGCTCACACATTATTCAAATTTCTGATCGTAACGGTGACTTTGGTGACACTATGGAAATGCTTTGTCAGGTGAATGCAATACGAGTGTGCCAGCTCGTTTTATATGTTGTTTATTCTCTGTAACAGACTACACCTATAAAAGCTCCTCCTTCGAGCCGGAGTCGAACCAGCGACCTAAGGATGTCAGCACTTATCTGCTCTCCTACAGTCCTCCGCTCTACCAACTGAGCTATCGAAGGACTTTGATGGCAACCTGTACGGTGTACAACTCGAAAATAAATTTTACTGTCAACGGTGACAATGCAGGAACATATATAATGGTAAAATACAACATGGCTACTTGTGAAATCATGGCTTCGGTCGAGAAGTCAAAAAATGTCCTTTCCTAACCACTTTTCCTTGACCTCGACGGATTAGATATTTTGCTCATTTAGGAACCTTTCGAAGTAAAAAAATGCTTTTCGACTGCAGCATGTATCTGTGATGTATCCTCAACTGCAGATGTATTAGTGAGGCTCCAAAAGCTCTCCTTCGAGCCGGAGTCGAACCAGCGACCTAAGGATGTCAACACTGTTCTACTTTCCTACAGTCCTCCGCTCTACCAACTGAGCTATCGAAGGATTTTGCCCATTACCTGTACCGTGTACAAGCCAGCATGGCTACATGTGAAACCATGGCTTCGGCCGAGAAGTCAAAAAATGTCCTTTCCTAACAACTTTACCTTGACCTCGATGGAAAACGTCATGAGGTCAATGAAAGATGGGAAGGAGAATTTACGAGGACTTAGAAAAAGACAACCGTGGTGCTACGAGAATCCAACTGTACTTACACTAGGCTACGTATTTATGCAACAGCCAATGTTATTGACGTAGTTCGCTTTAAATGTTGCTGCCGCAAGGAATTGTTGGGCGACTTTATCTCCTTTCTTTTCTTACCCTAAAGGAGATAAGGAAAGAAGTGTGAAGCACTGTTCCTTACTATTTAGAGATTTTGGCCAGCTCTTATCGTGGCTGCCACTTAGATCCTTCCGGGTCATTTCGCTCATTTAGGAACCTTTCGAAGGAAATTACGCTTTTTGACTGCAGCATGTATCTGTGATGTATCCTCAACTGCAGATGTATTGATGAGGCTCCAAAAGCTCCTCCTTCGAGCCGGAGTCGAACCAGCGACCTAAGGATGTCAGCACTTATCTCCTCTCCTACAGTCCTCCGCTCTACCAACTGAGCTATCGAAGGATCTTCCCCTGTACTGTGTACAGTACCCGAACATAATATTTTACTGTTAACAGTGACGAGAAAGGACCATACATACATAAAATACAACATGGCTAAATGTGAAACCATAGCTTCGGTCAAGAAGTCAAAAAATGTCCTTTCCTAACCACTTTTCCTTGACCTCGATGGAAAACTTCATGAGGTCATGGGAACATGGGAAGGAGAATTCATAAGGACTAAGAATAATAATCGTTGTTGCCACTTATTTTTCCGGGTCATTTCACTCAGTTAGGAACCTTTTGTGATATATCATCAGGGGCAGATTTATTGGTGAGGCTCCAGTTCCAGTTGGGGACATCATTCAAATTTTTGATTGTAACAGGTGGATGCAATACAAGTGTGCCAGCTCATTTCATTTGTACGACACATATTCTCTGTAACAACAACACCTATAAAAGCTTCTCCTTCGAGCCGGAGTCGAACCAGCGACCTAAGGATGTCAGCTCTGTTCTGCTCTCCTACAGTCCTCCGCTCTACCAACTGAGCTATCGAAGGATTCTGCACATACCAGCTACTGTATACTACTCAAAAATTAACTGTACTGTTAAGGTGACAGTAACAGTATAAACACAACATTAACATTTTGTCGATATGTCTGAGTAAAGATTTTACAACGGAATTATAAAATTTATTTTGAAAGACAATAGTAACAGTAAATTTAGGATAACAGTAAAACTGGAACAGTAAACGTCTTTGGAAGCACTCATTGACAATACTCTGATCTTTGAGACTGTTGTGTTAAATATGACAGAAAATACTAGAAGATGTTTAAGTGCAGAATGGTTATCTCGTCTTTTGTGTCGTTAAAATGCACACTTTTGTTAAAACTGGAATATGCAATCTTGTTCTGCGGTTCTAAATCCATGCCCTCAGTTGCGGCATGCTTGTGCAAAGCCACCGTGTCTTGACTTGACTTGACATACCCTCTGAATGATTCGTGGCCCAGCTGTTGACTAATAGTCCACATTCACCAGTAAAAAAAAAAAAAAAAACACCATCTCACCACTCCTTGTGTCCGGAGTGTGGGTGGTGGGAGTAGGGAGGGGCTGGCCTAGTAAATAGGTTGGGGGTTGGGGGCAAAGCAGGAGTTGTAGCATTGTATTATTTGACTGACAGTGGGATAGCGAGGGGGAACGGGTGGTCCCGGGCCAGAGACAATGCCTGAGAACACGCCGCCTCTCTGCTAAGCCCCCTATTTGTGGCAGGGTGGGAAACCCCTTACAAATAGCCGTCACAAGCATGATTCATGCCTTTATTGTGACTTGGGAATCTGCTGGGTGGAAATGTGGCACCGTCTCAGATGTCATATTGTTGTGTACTGTCAGAAGTACTAATAAGAGGGTGTTTTATGTGAGTGCCTCAGGAGAATGTTGTAGCATCTGGCTGTTTGAGTTGCAGATGTAAAATAGTACACTCCCTTTACAAAACAAGCTATATGATCTGTAATCTATGCAAGTTTGCTAGTATCCAACAAAAATCTGCCAATGGGGTTTTGATAAAAAACCATTCTGGTGCTACAGAACACAATCTGAGTGAAAAAGACTTGATATAAGCAATGAACCTTCAGAAATTCAAAATTCATATAATTATTCACCATATTATTGTCTTTTATTTGTAGCGGTGTGTTTGTTTTTAATTTTTCAATTTTACCATCCTCGTACAAAAAATATTGGCATTTTTGAATTGCCCTTTTTTACTGTGCAGGTAACGTGACCTCAAAAGGCACGCCACTTTCATGGCGTTTCGCGTGTCATGTCTGCACATTTAAAGCTTTCCGCGCGTCGTTTGATGCCGTTTAGTCCCGCGTGTCATTTAACGCCCTTTTGGTAAAGGGTTGGGGGGACGGGAAGAGTTCGGGGTTAGTCAGCGGAGAAACGACATGGCGTGCAATGACACGCGAAAAGCAAAAAACCGTGTAGTGGTAACACACGAAACTGGCTTAAGGAAATTGGTGTGTAATTGGTGTGAGACCAGGCTGGTGTAGGAGAGGTTTGAGGATGTTTTTGATGCAGGCCGTCAACTTATTAATTTAAAAAGATCAAACTAGGGGAAATAAGTTGAGTGGGATGCAGAGCACGGTGTTTGCTGAAAACTTTTTTTTTTCTTTGTCAGATTTACAGGTTCGAATGAAATGTGAGCGCATGGAATCCTAACTATTACACCAGAGTGCAGATGAGAGAACAAACAGCCCACAAAAATAAAATGGTGTAGCCCGAATGTACGTTACAGAAATTTTATTTATGGTTCAAAGAACAGTTAAGTATTACTTGACTTGTAAGTCGCTTTGGACAAAAGTAAATAAGTAAATGTAAATGTAAGTATTGAGTATATTCAACTGCTCAGTATAAGATTAGTAGCTGTACTGTAAAAGTTCCAATACATACACATTTATCCATATATTGCTGACTTCCCTTTACTGATCTGGTGATGCAAGAAACTACCAAAGCTTTAAATGATCACTGGAGGGGAAATAGTTTGACAGCAGGATGCGGAACGAAGGGTGTCCTGAAAAATAAGGCAAATAATGATCATTAAAGATGAGCATTATTAGCATTAGCATTATTACATAAGATGACAGAACACAGATGAGACATTAACGGTTTTTTTTTAAAACATACAAGTTTAAAGTATTTGTAAAACAGATCAATATCCTTAAATGTTGTACAATATCCTTTCATGTACCTTCCACTTTTAAAGTGTGTCTGGTTCTGCAGTAGTCAACAGTTTAGGACTGTTGGCTTTGTTGTAAAGGCTCCAATAAACAAACTGTTCGTCGTCCTCTCTAACTTCACTTAACCGGGCTAACAATGCAAAACTCAATCTGGGCTTTAGTAGGAACACACCTCCTGAAGTTGAGGCTGTTGATTCAGAGGCTTAGGTCTGTATTCAGCGAGGAGCTTCGAGGGGGGGACCTCAGAGTATCCGCTTACATTCGGCCCAAATAACAATACAATGGTGCAGGGATTTGCAAAGAATCAAGTAGGCCTATTTGTCAGCATACATCTGTTAATCATTTGTGTAAATTAGGTCCCAAACAATAATTATCATCTACAATTAGGTAAGGGGAAGAAGAGAAGGAACCGTCGTTAATTGTGTTTAAAATACCGACAGCACCAATTAGCCGCTAGATTCGTCCCTGCTGCTGCCACCGAGAGACTGCTCTCCCTGTTGCGGAGATGAAACTCATTACGCTCCCTCCGATGTATAGAGTTCCCAGTCATACTGGTTCAGCTGGTCAGCCATTCAGCTGCAGTACACGGAAACACACAGGGCTGTAATGTAATCTGGCGTGAGGTCATGAATTCGGGGGCGAACCGTTCCCTGCGCGGAAAGTGATACGGTGGGACTGGCACTGATAGTGAACCTGTGAGAAAACGGGGACGCGCAGATGAGCACCGAGAGTGCCAGTGAAGTAACGTTTGGAAGGTCAGTGTGTGTGTTCTTAAGTAGCCAGACGACCTGCCGACGCGTCCCGGACAGCAGACTTTTAGCCGCTTAGTCGGTGAATGTTGCTCAGACAAGGCAGCAGAAAAGACACACAGACGTGAATCTCAGCAACGGCAGGTAACTCTCCATGAGTTCCTCATCACGAGCATCCCTTTTCACATTGCACAGAGTCATTCGATCCATTGTCAACATAAAAAAATTGATTAGAGCAGCTCTAGAGTGACCTCTCGTTGTCATCATGTAAAGACATGCAGCTTTAGCCTTTTTTCTGTCCTGCCTGGCTGACGTCGGAATGCCTTGCTGAAGGACACCAAAACAGCCACTGCTGAAAAAGCGACAGGGCTTTCCGTTGCCTCCCCACGCCCAGCGTCCCAGCCGGTCTGCGGGTCTGAACTTGTGACTTCAGCCTGCAACTTTTATCGTAAAGGAGGTCAGATTTGTTGTTGACTGACTATTTTATCTCACACTGCTGCTTAGTTACAGCAGCAATGAACAAATTCATTGCTGCTGTAACACGGATGAGTGGAAGGACAGGACCTCGGGTGAATCATAACTTTAATAACTGCCTGTGATTTTCATAATTGCATCACAATGTATGAGTCAGGTTTTTTTTTGTTTTTTTTTTGGAGCAAAGTGATAAAATTGTGGCCGCTTATTATGTTTCATTCATCACTATCCAGCAGCTTCGATGCTTTTGTATCAAAGCTCAAAGTTTTCCAAACCTCGCTGTAACTGAATATTGTTTTGTTTTTTTCATTTTCAGGCCAATAGACCAGATACTGCATATTACTGTTACGTGTAATTGGTTTTTATCCCAGTGAGAAGCATGTCCTACTACTGGACGAAATTCAGTACTTTAAACACGGATGAAATCACATTCATGTGTAACTTAAATATGCAAATAACATTCATTTTTTCAAACATGTTTAGCCCAGCATTAACCTGGACATCTCCACATCTTTTGGCCTGCAAATCGCCAAATCGAGGCTCACTGGGCTGTTAATATTCCCTGACCCAGTCCCTTGACAAGATGAGCTGCAAATTCAGTTTGCATATTGCTGAATGTAAAACAGATTAGTAGTTTTGTACGACCTTCATTTTTTTTTTCTGCGGGCGAGGAGCCGCCCGTTGCAAGCGTCTTCTGCTGGTCGGCACTGAGTGGATTCAGAGCAGCTCTCAGTCAAAACAACGGATGAAGGTCTTTTTTAAGCCTGACAGGATTTTGCACTAGCCGAGCGCTAACAAACACACTCCAAAAGAAAAGCAGGGCATGCATTACTTTGATCCGAGTAGGTCGGTTGAATGTTGAAAACAATGAACTGGACAGGATTCCACATTTGAATCAGCAAAGCAATGGAGATTCCTTCCACGTCGCAATAGAGTAAAAAGTGCGGAAAAAAATTCCCCACAATTCTACATGTATAATACCTACAGGCATATCGGTTATTGAGCTACACTGAAACACAATGGGCTAAATTGGATATCATTCCATTTTACAGATGCGGCTAATTCAACAAATTACCAAATGAGCCAAAACACGACACAATACTGTGAACCGAGTTAATTTTCATTAAATGATAACACATTCCAGCCAATTCAGGTTTTTTTTTTTTTTTTTTAAATTTGCGTATTCATAAATTCCGGGCACGGGCGCATGAACCTCAACCTTTGTTAATATGAATATATTGTGAGGCATTTGCATAATCCACTTCATAATCCACTGCAGCACTCGGCGGTAACAAAGATAAGGAGGGGTAGCCACTGTTTCTCCTGGGAACACTACACAGATAAACGGAGGAAAAGAGACCCACTTTCTGCTCCTATTATGAGATAAAAAAAAAAAAGGAAGCCTTTGCAAAGTTTTCACTTTCCGACGCATTCCCCTTTTAGAGACAGATGGTGGTGGAATATCATTATTTGTATGTTTTTTTTTATTTTTTTATTTCACAGACATTGAAATTTACTGAATTTCTACAGAGACGATGAGCATGGGTTATTTATGTATCCGCCACGGCACAGCATGCTGATTTTAGTACCCCGCCGCTGCTTCGCTAAGACACTGAAATATGCGTCTTGCAGAAAATGTTTTTCACACAAAAACCGAAAAAAAAAAAAACTCCGGTGTGCAGCGGGAGGAATCACAGGGCGACAAATGAGCAAACAGAAAGCAAACTCCCAGCTCGTCCTGAACATCACTAATGAGACCTCTTTTAGCCTCAATAAGGATGGAAAAGTGTGTGTGTGTGTGTGCCTGCACCTGGGTGTGTGCACGACTTTCTGAGTGCATGAGTGTGTGTCGTGACTGAGGCAGTGAAAAGCTCTCTTACGTCCTCCAGTCTTTCCAAATTGGCCTCAGGGATGACGCCACCACACAAGTACATCTATCCCCGCTGTTCTGCGTGCATTCCTGGTATGTGTGTGTCTCCGCATGTGTGTGTGTTTGGAAAACGGCAACACTTCCTTTTTGGCCTAAATGGCAGGGAGCCTCAGCCATTGTGGCCTGATTAGGGCTCCCATTCAAGCTCTCTGGGATTTCTAATTGTGGGGCCTTGTGCGGCGAACTCCCCCCTCACTTCCCACCCCGCTACACTCCCCTCACGACTACTGTAAGACTTAATGAGACACAATTACTGCCCCCTAGGAGTCCTAGAGTGAGCCAATCACAAAGAGAGACAGAGACCCCCAGTGAATGGCCACTCAGAGGAGAAAGAGACAGAAAGAGGGAGCAGGAGGGAGGGGAGAATCACAAGCCCTCATTGTCCAGAGAAAGCTCAGAGAGAAGCCTTTTTTTGGAGAAATATAAATGTTTTTATTTAATGCCGGCTCATAATTAGGCCCCTGAGAGGGAAAGGGAGAGCCAAAGGAGTGGAGAGGGTGGGGAGTTCAATAGGGAAAAAGGCCCGTAGGTACAAAAGACGAAGAATGACATGTTAGACGTGCTCAGGAGGAGGAGAGGGGAGGAGGTGGAGGAGGAGGAGGGGAAAGGAGAAAAGAAAAGGGGACAAATAGACACCGAGGTGAAAAAACACAGAGGCAGAAAAAGAGAACAAAACCAAGTGGAAAAACTTGACAGGACTTTCTTCTTTTCTTCTCTTTTTACAGCTTTCTAAGCCTATTTGGCGTGGGAAATAGCCTGACGTTGAATGATGCCAGGCGGAGTGAAAAGCCAAGGCAGTCGCTATGTTTCGCAGGTATGGCACTTCAAGCTTGGTTCGAGAGGTGAAATATTCCTCGATCTGAGGAGCCTTCCTGCCAAATAACAGGGGCCATAAGAGTTTGGATTTAGGGAGAACTTCAAGCGTGATTTGCAGCTTCCCGACTCTATTATTCCTCAAGAATAGTACAGATATTGTCTGGAGCAGTCGATTGTGAAAGCTGAGCCCCATGTATGATGTTCACGGCCAAGGAATATCTGAGACAACAGATATCGCCGACCAAATGAAAGACTTTGCATCAATTAGTTCTCTTGAGAAATGCTGCATTCTTGGACGAATGCAGTGTGAAGCACAATACTCAGCCCGCAGGAGAGGTGGCAGGTGTGACCGGACACACAAAAAGAAGAAATCGTGAAAAATAAAAAGGCTTTTAAAGACGCCTGAGTTGATTCTGTCAAGATGCACTCGTGGATAGAAAGCACTGCGGAGCATTTTCAGACAGTTTGGAAAAAACCTAACAGGACAGGAAGTTTGTCTTTTGGCAGGAATTTGAACCCACGAAAATCTCAGTCCCACTTTGACAATGTCAGTAAATGTTTGGCCTCCACACACACACACACACACACACACACACACAACCACAAATAAATACACAAACACCAATATTCAGCATTATAAACAGCTCTGTTTAGTTTCTTAGGAGCAGAAATAATTTTATTGGTTGAGTTTATCGTGGCTTGAGCCAAAAACTTAGATAAAGATAAAATATTAGAGACCAATGAGCTAATAGATGCATTTCATTTCACTTATTCCATATCTTGACTGTTCACCATTAGGGCAACGCATACTTGTGGCACCTGATGGCATTCGGACATGCATTTTCATTCACGAAAGCAGCAGTTGTATCACATTCTCTCCGCGCGGCGCGTCAGCACATATCCCCGTCACCCCACCCAAGCCTCTCTCAGCCAGGAGTCTGAACGACCACCATGGTTGCCTTTCGCGTAAGACTCGCGACGGCGATCTCGCCGGGCGGGAGCGAGCAAGACTTCAGCGTCACAAGTCTGGATTGAATACCGTCGGACTGACGTAAGGGGCTGCAGCAGCACAAGGTTAAACATGCAGAGGGATCGAACGCACGTTCTGTGCTGCCGTCTAAGATCACAGCAATACCTCTATTAAGTCAATTATCCTCTCTAATGCACAAAATCAGAAGCAGGTGTGAGTGTTCCCCGGGCTCACGATGGCCCTCAAGGCTTCAAAGGTAAAAAAAAATAGTTTTCGAATCAATCAGTAGCGTAGCCTGTGAGTGAAGAGAAAACTCCCCTCTTCCTCTCTGTCATGTCTTATTTAGCTCACTGCTGTTCTGTCTCTCAACCTTCTCTCTGTCTGCTCCCTCTCGCGCGCCAGCTGCCGAATACCAGCTCCCTCTGTAAATGTGCCGTCATGTCTGAAAGAGGCCGCAAGAAATATTACTGTAAATTCTCAAATGTCAAAAGCTGAGAAGGGGCTTCAGACTGCACATGCCACACGGAGGGAAGGTGCCTCTGACTGTTGGACGGACACGACTCTCCATCCCAAAATCCATCAGCGACCGGGCGACAGCCGCTCGGGCAGCACCACAACGCCTTTTCTCGTTCTTCCCACTTTTTAGATTTGATTTCTTTTCTGTTATATATCTGTTCGTGATTTACTGTAGGTTAAGCGCTGGCGCACCCTTGCCATCAGTTGGGCACGTGTGCGAACCGAAAAAGTCCGAGCCAGCGAAGAAACACTGATCAGTCATTAAACTGATACAGCAGCGGGGCCGTCTTCAGAAAGTCAGGACGCCCCTGATGAAGTTTGGGAGGGAGGAATGGCTCATTACACTAAATACAGATTTCCTGGATTCCTCCTTCCTCACAGCTTTTCTTCACGTCTCTACATGGAGGATCTAAGACACGAGGAAAAGGCTTAAGTAAAGGGGGCATGACGTTCAGGACAAATGAGACACACATTTCTCTTCTACAGTTGTTTGTTGAATTGAAACTCCAACCTGCAACATGCTCGCTCTCTCTCAGTCACACACACACACACACACACACACACACACACACACATATGCACACACATTCACACACTGCCTTGGCCCCACGGTCCTTTCAGTGAGTGCAGCCTCTCAGCTAGTGACTGAACCCCCTTTGTTCGGCAGTGACCCTCTTAAGCGCAGGTTGAAGCCTGCAGCCATTCCACTTTGGATTTGGACCCTATCGCGTGTCACACGGCTGAGTCGACCAGGACCGGGCCTCTTCACTCAGACGCACACAGCAACAAGTATCCATTCACAACACAATGAATGCTGCAGCAGGGTTGAAGCTGAAGCAACTACATTAACAACGTTATGAGCGACCACAGAGGCGACCGTAGGCTGCATCACCTCAGTTAAAGATGCAACAAAAATCATCTCTTTGCTTGTTTTGTAAATATCTTAAAAGGTCATTCATTGTACTGTTACAATGAGTTTTAAAGTCCTCTTTTCCCCAATAATGCCAAACTACATCAATTGCACATAATGAAAAACTCGAAGTGAACAAATCAATTACAAACATAAACACATCTAGCAATTCTTTGCCAACTAGTTGTCCTTCCAACGACTGCACCAATTAGCTGCTAATGCTAGGGAAGGGAAAGCGATTACAGGGATTTTCACATTTTTCTTAGAATATTAATATTTATCTAAATTGGCGCCATGTAATCCAAGGTGTTTTGAAAGGAAACAAAGATGGATTGTCAAGTCAGACGAGTCCGTCATTCAAGATAATTAAAGGTTAATTTGATCGCATTTTGATCATGGACATTACATTTTACATCCACACCACCAACACGAGGACGATAATTGTAAGTAGCTGAGTGCTAAATAACCAT
Organism: Xiphias gladius; assembly: GCF_016859285.1. Taxonomy (NCBI): domain Eukaryota; kingdom Metazoa; phylum Chordata; class Actinopteri; order Istiophoriformes; family Xiphiidae; genus Xiphias; species Xiphias gladius. Next base: position 24,950,594 of record NC_053413.1, on the reverse strand, counting down.
TTATTCATGGTACATATCACATGTTTTCTTCGTAAATGTCCTGTAATGGTCATCATGAGATGTCCAGTGGTGTGAAGTCTTGCAAATGGTAACAATGGCAGCCATTCACATTTCTTTTTAACCTTGATGGTGAAAAAGAAAAAGTAAAGCAATCTTTGTTGACAACACCACGTTTGCTAAATAGCTTTGCTACTAAACCCTCACTCACTGTTGTTGCTTTGGACTAATGGAGTTAGATGGGCTGACATTGTGTCCTACGTTATAAACTGGATGAATGTGTGTTTCATTCACCCAATTTTTGTTCATGAAATCCACAATAAAGGGCGCCACAGTGGTGTACATGGAGAATGAAATGAATTGAACCAAATCGATGCCGTGCTTTGAAAAGAAAAGTGAAATTAGTTTGAGAGTTGTCGGGCAAATTATGCAGATCACTGCTCAGGTGTCGAGATGATACCTCGTGATGCAACACTGAAGTTCATTTGTACTGGAAACAGTGAACTTATCTCACCTCATTGGAAAGTTTTTAAAAAGAGAGAGTATCAAAGACCTATTCAGATAGTTTATTTTTGGAGCTGCCTTTAACATCCGCCTTCATATGACTGTCAGCCTGTTGCTGCTTGGAATGACAACGTCTGACACGTACAAAGTGGAATGTGCCTTTGTCAGTTTCAAGTGGCTCTCTGTTGGTTTCATCAGCTCATCAGGTCCAACTGTGACTCGGATTGACAGGTCACATGTCAAACGTGGATGTTTCACGAAGCAGCAGAGATTTTCTGGAGTCGATTTTCAAACCTTCCCTTATTTATCCAGGAAAACTTTCCTAATCCCTCGTGCTTTTTGTGTGTGTGTGTGTGTGTGTGTGTGTGTGTCGTTTAGATCTGGGAGCAGGTCAGTGCCACTAATAAAATGTCAAAAGCAAGTATGAAAGTAAAAAAAAATAAAATAAAATGTGGCCAGTGGTTATTGTGTTGTGTGTCTGACTTGTGTTGGCGAAGTCTTCATTGTGTGTGAGCACATTATCCTGTAAAGTTTTTGATCAAAGGGGCACTTCACAGTTTTTACACACCAAGGTCAGGTTGCCTATAATAGGGAGTCGGACTCAGCCTTTCAAAACAGTTATCGAATGTCTCCCGCAGCTCTGGGAGAGCTTTGAGTGTCTAACGAAGACCCGCCATCCAGTTGCATTATGGGACTTATAGGACCCACTGTTTTTAGAGCTTGACTCACACCAGGGTCTAAAAGTCAGGATATCTCAGCCTCTCCTACAAAAATTCTGACCAGTCTTGTTTTTTTTTTTATCTGTGTCTTGCCACTATCCCAACTTTATGGAAGGGCAGTACTAAATCTATGAAGTAGCCCTTTAAATGCAAAGTAAAATTCTGTCATATGGGGAAAATTTGAGTCAGAACATACTGTACATGTTGAACCAGCAATGTTTTACTTTAACTTATGGATTTACAAAAGGCCATTTAAATTTGAATTTGTCATTTAAATTTGAAATTGTAATCTAATTTGTAAATTCAATTTCAGCAGTAAGAGTATTTGCATTTGAGAGATTTGGTACATTCTTGCCCTCTGCAAAATGTAGCAGGTGCTGACGGGGCTTTGCTTTTTCCTCTCATGCTGCTCTTGTAACTCAAACCAGAGTACACGGGCGTTACAGACCGGAGGCAGAGACTGCTTCCAGTCAAATCCATGCTTTTTCTCTTGCTCCTGGTTGCAGATATAAAGCTCCATCTATGCTGCAGCGTATAAGCACCAGTCAGCTTTAATCGAATTAATAACCACTGTGTTGAAATCAAAAACTTAATAACAATCGCAAAGTAGGAAATTAGTCGAGTGGAGTTCATGTAGAAAACCTAGAGTATTAACAGAATGCTTTGATCAGGGATCAGAGGTTGCTACTACTCCACTCACATCTTCCGATTCAAACCAGCGAGCTTCCAACTTCAGCCTCCGTCTCAAACCCTCAGGCTGGAGTTCATATCTGGGGCTGGAAGGACGACCACGGTCCCCTCTTCTTCGGAGAGCAAATAGCTTGAGAGCACTGAGGCTGTATGTGTCTCCGTTAATATCAAAATAGTTGCCGCCCCCTCTCTGTTGAGAGTGAGGTCCAGCCTGAGGGTTTCAACAGGAAGGGAAGCTCAGTTCGGGTCCTGCTACATGGACGAAGTTATTCGTGAAACTAAGCATCACAGGCTTTTTGACTTCTGAGATATCATTTACTGTTTTCACTCAGGCTGCCTCCAACTTTCTTTCTAACCACTAGCCATGCTGCTTTTCCGTTGCACTTCCTACGGGTCCCTTGTCAATTGCTTTTTTTTTTTCTTTCTCACGATGGACAAGAAGCACAAGTGCGGCTGAGTTTAATTACATTACCGCTGGCTCCGTTCCATTGAGGTGTGCCAGTGAGCCGGCGTGAGCAATGCCGGGGCCCGGGAACTGACACACCTAAATGAAATGCAGCCATCATTAATGCTATTAGTTAGATTTGGATTCGACGAGTCAAAATGTCTGCGGGGAAAAAAGTCTGTTCCAACACACAATTGTTAAACAGGTAATTTTCTGTTCCTGTCACAAACCATTGAACACTCCTGAACGGAGAATAAAGGCTGGAATGTAGAGTAACAGAAAAAACATTTCTCTTTATGCAAATCTATCAGATTGTTCTTTGGATTAAACTGACCACATAAATATAAATGCATACCTCACTTATTTCTGTGTGTTGTCAGGGGGGTTTTGCTTTCCACGCTGACTCTCAAAACTGTCATCTCCTCCTGTCTTTGACCCTTGCCTACTACAGTTAGTAAACACCGTAAGAAAACATTAACAGCATCGGCGTGATAAATGATTACAGGTCGGTAATCATTACCCAGAACACCACTGCTGTGTGGGCTTGCTTGGCAGGGAGGCTGCGGCTTCGAGTTGAATTGCGGTTGCAGATGCTTTTTATGTTTTTACTGACTGCGAACCGATTGGTCCCTGTACCGTGGACTCAGCGCGACACCTTTTCAAAAATCGGAGGTTCGGCTTCACGGGGATACAAAGGTTTTTACGTAAGCTCCACTTGACGTGGTGTCCTTTAGATGGCAGATGCGGTAGGCCTACACACGCCAAAATGTTACGGTCACATGTCGCTCTGGCTCCGGCGGCACAGTAAACACTTTGTGTCAACAACAAATCAATTCTTCTGAAAGAGCAGTCAAGTGTTTTCCCAGCAAACTGTGACACATCAAATTAGATTCTCCTGCATGTTGGAAATCTTGAATTCTGAATCTCTGGAAATCCTTTTTTTTTCCTTTTTTTCTTGCATTTCACAAACAGTCTCCTCATTTCAAGCCACAGCCAAGTTGTGAAGTAGTTTAGGAGGGATTGCCCTTCGGTAATCATTACCCAGCATTATAAATCTTTAAATCCCAGTCTGCAGATCAGCCATTAGCTTCACTGAGAGTGCCACCAGTACAACAAGTGTAAAACATTGACCAGGGGGCCGAGTGTTTCCTGCAGTCCAAGCAATCCAGCCAATTTATTATTTGTTCCTGTCACTTTTTTCCCCTCAGAGCTCAATCAGAGATTTTTATTAAACGGTGTTCCCAGTCCTTTTCCTTTACCTATAAATCCCACAATATCTTTCCCGGTTGAGCTCAAATAAGCCTTTAGTAAAAACATGGGTTGTTTTACACAAATGCCTGTAAAGAAATGCATTTTTAAAACTAAAAAAAAGAAAGGTTTCCATGATAATGATGATAACAATATTGATCGTAATATAGTTCTTAAAGGATAGTGAGTCACCTGAGGTCTTGGCTGACAAAAAACAATTTACACTTTCTATGACCGACTGTCAAACAATAAACCCTCATAAATGTGGGTTTATTGTTTTTTTTTCACCTCCGGACACATGGTAAAATGTGTTCACCTTAAATCAGTGAATGCTACGTTAACACCACCTTGGACTGCCGACGAGCAGCTTTAGTCTTTTTCTCAGCCCATTTTATTTGAATAAAAATCAACCAAAAGCACATACACATGCAACAGGTTACTGAAAAGGCTTTGTGCTGTGCACAAGATTCAAAGTGTGCTTTCAGCCAATAGGTTCACCTGATGCAATCTGACGTCGCAAAGGTCACAAGACTATCGCACTGTTCTCAGTCGAATACCAGCTCAAAGGTCCTTCCATTCCACGGTGGACCTTGCTGCAGCACCTCCTTGTTGACTCTGTGCTGAACAGCTCTGGCCGCTCTGGTTTTCACAAAATACAGTGAAAGTTGTCAAGTCATGGACAATCTGAATGTGCTACATGGCTTTAATGGCCAGGAGTTTTATTTGGGCAGACTTTGGGTTTCAGCTCTCAAATGAGACAGAGACACAATTGACATTTGTTCAGCCCGGACTGCTAAGTCGCCTTCCACCGCTAAAAACACTTGATCTCTTAGGAGGTGATGGAGGCTGGCAACTCCTGGTTTGTACACTTCATGTGGAGCTGTGATGGCTGAGCGGTTGAGGTGATGGACTAGAAACCCAGCTGGGGCTCCCTGTGTACGTTCAAAATCCTGCTCACAGTGGGGCAGTTTGAAATGCTCAAAGTCCGTGTTTACCATTTCCAACAGGAAATGGTAAACACGGCAGCATGATACTGTGCCATAAGACGTCCTTTAAGCTCACGGTAAATGAAAATGGACTGCACTTACATAGCGCTTTTCTGCCTTAGCAGACAAAGCACTTTACAATTTTCCCATCAACACACTCTCTGGCACACCGATGATGGCGGACCTGCCAAAACAGGTTAACAGAATAGTTCTAATCAGTGGGTAGAACTAAATTATTAATTCGAGGCTATGAAGCAACCATTTATGTAAACAAATTAGAGAGCTCCCCTCTGTTAACTTGTGTGGCTTTGGGCGTTAGGGTGAATGCCAGCTCAGAGTAAGCGCTCCAACTGACTAAGTCTTGCAACATATTAAACGTGCGTCCTCTCGTCTCTAAACTTTACGATAGTCTCGGCGCTTGGCTGCTGGGGTAAATCTCACCCAGCCCTCTTGCTCCGTCGGGTTAGCACCGAAAGGTTTTTCAGATGCCGTGAGCCTGGTCTGGCGCTGCCATCTCACAGAGGAGCGCGGGATGACACCACATGAGCACTTCGTACACAGCAGAAGAAAGAGAAACTGGTACCACACTGAAAATGTGCATAAAACCAGGTGGATGGAAAGGTACGTACCCTCCCTCGTTCTCATCCCCTCTTACTCTCTCTTCGTCTACCCCTCACATTCTCTCTCCATTGCCTTTACTTACACTGTTTTCCTCTTTCTCTCTCTTACATTCAACTGTCTTTCTCCCCATCATCCTCTTCCTCCGCTCCCTCAGTCGTTCACTTTTCTCCCTCCTCTGTCTCCCCCTCTACCTCTACCTCTACCCTCTTCCTCCTCCCTCTTTGCCTATTTCTCTCCCTCTCCTTCATTTGGCTGAGGCTAAATGTCTTGTGTGAGATAACATCACAGTAGGAAATTCCGCCTGTGTTGCCAGACTGCTCAGTTTTCTCCCCAGGGCTGGCAACAATGTGCGTCCTTCATAAGTGCCTCGGCAGCGCTCAGGATCTCCACTCATCCCCTGTGAGCCCGGTCAAAAGACCCGCCGGCGAAACCCAATGCCGCGATCCCCAGCCCCGCGCCAGAGCCACAGCAGCTACCAAGCAGGATTACTGCAAAGTCCGGCCTACAAACATACATTTACTTACAAGACCCCTAGAGACCATTGTCAGAAGTTGTGATTCTGTGATTATAGATCTTTGTCTCAGCTTTTTGTTGTGGATTCCAGATTCTCCTTGGAAAATATTAATGGCCTTTTCAAACAAAGGCTAAATAATTTTAATAGCGTTGCACTGAAAACACTTGATTTGGTCTTTTAATTATGCTCTTTTACAGGATTCCTTCCTGAGGTCTCTGCTTGGTACCTGTCAACCTTACAGCACGGACAACACTTCAGGGGGTCTTTGCTCCTGGTCAAGAAATAGCCCAGTATATCATCCGCCATAAAACCGAAACACGTCATTGTTACACTATGGTTTTTAGTACAAGATGGTCTGGGTTTAGCCCCAGACCTTGTCAACTCCTAGAAACACCCCCCTGTGTGTCAGCTTCATCAATCTGCTCGGGTTCAATAGCTTAAGCGGGCATTTTCAAGAAACAGACGGTTAAAGTCACCGTCATCTTCACTCAGCGGTCCCCACTCGTCTGGTCGGTTGTTCTGGACACCTGCGGACTTCAGGAGCATGATGGCGCATGGTTGGTTTAGATACACTCTTGATAATGTGTCATCCATCCAGCAGGTAAACAAATACATAGTCAGCAACAAAAAGTTTAAAATTTAAAAAAACAAACACTTGCCTGCAGTGGTGAAATCCCCAGAGACAAACTGTTTGTTTTGTATGACTCGGGAGAACGAGAGCCCACAGCATTTCTGGCAAATGCACAGAAGCCACAGATGCTCGAAGACATGGAGGTGCTATCCCGTAAGCCTTCAATTGTGTGCTCAGAGACAGCGGCTGAAGCTGGCGCTCGGTGAGTAAGAAAAAAAGGTTGATGCCTCATGGCTTTACTGTACGTCTTGCCCCGAGAACATACAGTGTAATGGTCAGTTTACCTTCCAGACGGCTCCTACAGCATCTGTCATCCACGAAGGGCCAAGAAAGCTCGCAGCCTACATCATTTTAACAGGCCCTGTCGAACAGTATTTATCTATTTTCTGCAAAGTAAACACTGATTTAAATTCCCTAGTCTTTAAATAGTCCTCCCAGTGGAGTGCCACGACACACAGCGTCACCACGGTAACTAAACAGTTACCTTCAGCTTGCCGAGATTAGTGGGTTGTTGTCTGGGCAGGACGAAATGTTAGTGCGTTGTACGGTATAAAGGGTTTTATGTATTTAGGGTTGTGTCTCTAAATGTGGAGCGTCCGTGCCATAAGCGCTCAAGGCTCTTTGACAGAAGGGAAAGGAGTGTTCTCGCCGTGTTAACGTCAGTGACCTTTGCAGCCAAGTCTGCGGCTGCCAAAAAATGTCCACCAAAAAGCACCGCCAATGACTAGAGCACTTTCAAATCCATTATTTTTCTCTAAACAACTGTAAAAATGCACCGGAAAGTCGATGACGTATAATTTCCAAAACATCCAAGTCGTATCTGTAGATAACTTTAAGTCAATCGGGTCACGGAATTTTAAATCCAGGTGAATAAATCAGAACATTCAAAAGCGTTTTGGTTGAAAACAAGTCCTGGAATAAGCAACCTGGACCCTCATTTGCAGACTAGATTCCATTCATCCATACAGTTTGACATTTTTATGGTCGTCTGAGCCTTCGCAGCCATCTCTCCTCGCCTAGCTTGGCCTTCGACAGCACTATCTGGCAAATGAGGGCTCTTGCAGCTGCAATCCCTGTCGACCGCTGCACTAAATGCACCTGTTGTCAGACTTATTTGAGGTGAGATAAGGGTAATTACGCTCGGGTGCGTGCTTTATCACCGCTAAGTGACATACCTGGAGCTTGTGCAGGGGCGGCACTTCCGGCTTCGGGAATGCCGTTCAGGAGATGTAGTGCTTTTTGAGAGATTACTGAACTGTCATAAACACATGCTTCATGTTCACCGTGATATAATCATTTGCTGTGAGCCAGCAGCACTAGTCGAAACACAGACTGTAGTAGATGTTGTAGAACTACACTAACTGTAGTACTAGATATTATAAATTTAGACCTACTTTAGGTCTAAAGGTTGCTGTGTTACATGTTGAGTTGATGCAACAGAACAAAAGGTGAGAAACTATACTATAATATAGGCATAGTACTTGCAGCAGCAGTGTTAGAATTCAAAGTATCAACAGTTCTAGTAGTAGTTGGGGCAGTCGAAGTACTTTAAAATCAAGTTTTGTGGGTACTTTCCGTTTTCTGAGACCTTCTTACTTTTCTTTGTCTGCATTTCAGAGGGAAAAGTACTTTCTCCTCCACTGTTTTTTCTGATGGTTGCAGACTTACTTTGCAGACTTAGCTTTTCCCGTGACAGTGCGTTTTCGTCGTGTTAATTGTTTTGTTTGGCTGGAGGTGAGTTTTTCATCCTTAAACCAAGTGGCCGGGACACACGACCGCGAAAACCACACACAAGATTAAATAACTGACAGTGAATGAAATTTATCTCTCATTTACCTGCCCGTCACTTGTCAAACCCCTCTCTCCCTCGTCCTCGTCTTCCCAAAGCCTCGCGCCCACTTTTTCCTCCTTACACCATCCGATCTCCTCCTCCTCCTCCTTCACTCCCACATCGACCCACGTTCACCCCAATAATTCACCCCTGTCTGTCTGGGGTGGGCGGGGGCGCCCTCAGTTTACTGTGAGCCTGTTGATCTGTGTGTCTGTGTGTGTGTCTGTGTGTGTGTGTATGGACAGAAGGATTTGGGTTGACAATGGGCGTGGGTGGGTCAACAGGGTGGGTGGAGGCTTCTGCCAGGTTCGGTCTGGGTCAAGATCAACTTATCACCTTCCTGTGGAATGTGTCGATCCCCCAGGTACAAATGCACGTATGTACACTGCCTTCAGAAAGCAGCCAACACTCTCTCCACTATGTCCACAATTTTGTGGGTGGAAAAGGGAGAAATTCCCAAATTTCAGATTCGCTGCGCTGTTACTGACACATCCAAAAAACCTAAAGCTGTAAACACTGTCAGAGGCGTACACAAAACAAATAAACATGCTTTACGGCTACAGTATATTCGTGCTGTCCGTATTAATAGACTTGCTTATAATGCATGAGACCATTTTTCATATATTTACATGCACTGGTATCCCTGCACACACTCACACACACACACACACACACAAACACAGTAAATCCAGAGGAAGCTGTTACTTAAGGGGCTAGCATGGGTAAATATTAGCAGGGAACATTTGGTGTGTGTGTATGTCTGTCTGTGTGAGAGAGAGATGGAGAGATGGTGTGTGTGCTTGGTCGACTGTTTACCCTCGGTGCAGATGTGTGTATGTGTGTGGGGGATGTTGTTCTGAGTGCGTCTTCCTGAGTGTGTGTGTGTGTGTGTGTGTGTGTATTTGGCTGAGTGTTTATCAACCTGACTGTACAAATGTGTACATGAGTCAGATTTTTACCAAATGAGTAGAGCGAGGGGACTTAAACCCTCCCGGAAATAAGCTGAGCCCTCAGACTCACACTCTGCCTACGTGTTATTTTGAGCCCAAGTTACACATCATCTGATATCCATCCGAAATGGCTTTTCCAGCTTTATTGCTGCGAGTGTTCTGACTTAGAAGGACAACAGTAAAAAGGGGCCAACAGGTTTACCAGTGGTATAAAGAAAAGAAGAAGAAGAAGAAAAAAAAGACAAGGCCAGCTCCACTAAAATGAGGGAAACCTGCCAAATCCCTCCATCCCCCGAGAAGGAGAGGGCAAGACCCGGGCACTACAGAGATGCTGGGCTGCTCATGTCTTTTTAAAACATTTACACTCATGGCTTCAGTGTTGCAGGCGAGCGGATCATCCCAGATGTTCCGGACTCTGAATTCGGCGAGGCGGACGGCATGTTTGGAAGGCACCCGGCGTCCATTCGAGAAAGGCTTGTTCAGATGAACTTCAGTCAAAGTTGCTTTAAGACACTGCTCTGCTTAGGAGTTGTATAAATACCTTTATTTTCAGTCACACTGCAACAATTGTGTCAATGACGTTATTTATGACCTACATGTGATGTCAGCTCCTCTGGCTCATTATTTCATTAGCCGCCTTCATACCAGCTGTGGAGACTACAACTGTGTATTACTAGCCAGCGACCAAGTCCTCTGCAGATGTAGCTTATAAAATAACCCACGAAAAAAAGATCACAGATATACTCACTATTCTTGATTTTCAGTCTTTAATCTAAGTGATAAATTGGGGGAAAAGAATCAGATAAAAGTCAAGAATACGAACGTTTTTTTTGTCTTGTGTTGCTTGTTTTGAGGGACTCTGGCCCATGCATCGGCTCAGCAGCACTAGTAGCGTGTTGGACAAAAAAGCTAGTGCAAGCTCTGGAAATAGCTTTTGAGTGGACCTCGGGTTCCCATTAATTTGCCAGACCAGCCATATGTAGTTGCTTTCTGCCACGGAATGAATAGCAATGCACTCTACAGTGGAGATCTGTAACTTTACACACATTATTATGCCCTCCACTTCCAAGAGCAAATTGAAATTATATTCAATATACTGCAAAGATGGTAAAGTTGATTGTTTTGGTTGGTTTTTTTTTTTTTAGATAACCTAGATTTCAATGTAATAAAAAATTTAATAATATCACTTCAAAGAGCACTTGAAACGGTCCTAAAACAACATTTACTTTGTGTAATTACATATTGCTCAAACTAGAACAGAGGTAATGTGTTTAAAATGACCTGTGTCACACATGGCAGCGCAGTCAGACGTAGAAAGGTGCCACAGCTCACCCCTGAAGGCCAAACACCGATGGAACACTAATCGCTTTCAACATGGCTACACTTCCCGCCTCCTCACTGTTTCTGCCGCCAGAGCCGCCTCGTTGACGAGCTCCCTTCTGAGGTGAAGGCCGCTCATAAAACACAGCCAATGACTCAGAGTCAACCGAGCTCCGCGGCTGTCGTCGCGGCTCTTAATGAACCCTCGGGTCTGTGCGCGTTTACCGTGAAGAAAATGTCCCCGCGGCCGAAGAAAGAGCGCAATTATAAACATGCCGCTGCTGTTTCCAGCGGCAGCGCTTTAAGAACAGGCCTCCTGTCGCTTCGGGCGCTTAATGACATCAGGAGAACAAGTGGCAATTTAGAAGGGCTCGCCGTAACACCCTCGGTGTGGGTTTGCCACCCTCCAAATTTAAACGACAGTGCGGAGGGATTATGGAGGGTGTGGGAGACAAACAGAGACAAATGGTCAGATTTTGGCAGCTGGTTTCATCTCCTGAGAAAAGAAAATGCTTCCACATTACAACTTATTCACTTATGCCACTACCTCCCGTTTTCACGGGGGCCCTGTTCCCCAACATTATTAGTGTTTGCTTGTGTTGAGTCAATGATTGTCCATGGGTTTTGCAAGTTAATCACTTCGTTTATCAGTCAAGTTATGGCCGTTTGGATGAAAATTCCGGCTAAATGAAACGTATGCCTCGTTTTCACAGTTTTGAGAGAAATAAACTCATAAGATGAGGGAATACAGCGACAACTCTACAACAAAGTCAGATGGGGCACGAACCGCAATCAGTGGTGCGGTCTGACAAGCCAACAGTTTAGTCCTTTTATCTAAAAATAAAAATACACCTGAAATGTTGGTAATAATCCCTCAAAACACAGGAAACCAGGTAATAGTTTCACTGTCAGGCTTTATTTTCTCTTTCAGTTTGACTGACCAGGAGTTTGTTGAAAACCTCTCTGGTTGTCCGGCTGCTGGACTTATTTTTAGAAATGTCGCTGCTTTTCTCAGATATCACCCGGGGAGTTCATTGTTGTTATCATTGGTGATGCAAATGGTGGCCAAAACCGAAAAAGAGCATGAGCCAAATAGTATTGAACTGGAATTTCCCTTTAAGTTGAGTTTCATGCGCGGTCGCTCATACACTCATCTAATAAAAGGGTTGCGATCATCGCGCAGAGCAGCTGCTCGTTTGGGGCAATTGAAAACAGTTGTGCATGACTGGCTCCAGGCAGTGAGTGACAGGGCGCTGTCAAGTTATGGAAGGAAGGGTACGCTGTCCCGCTGCTGACGCCGTATAGCCATTGAAGTTAGTGCCGTCGCGTGCGCTGGCGTGAGCCCGCAGCCGACCTCAGGTGCCAGCGATAACCAAGCACTTCACATTGCGGTTTTGTTTGTTGCTGCATATTCTTTGAACGCCTGGGGGCCGTACGAGTCACCCCGTGCTTACCTGAGCAGATGGTAGGCTCCGCTCCGGGTGAGGCTGAGAAGGTAGAAAGCCAGTCGCTCTTCCGTGGAGACAGAGTAGGTGGCAGTCTGCTGCTGCTCTGGCGAAGTTTCGAGACCTCTTCTCCAGAGATTCTGCCCCCACCTCAACCCAACGGGGGAAAAGAGATTTGTTTCCTGGTGCTCGAAGCATTTTTTTTTTTTTTAATGAAAATTTGAGCACTCACTGTAACCTAATCTCTTAGAAATACCTTTTTGATATATTAGTAGTTCCCATTTTCATGGCCCGTAGGTTAGTTGTGTTGCATTGGAATAAAAACATTTCTAAAAGAATGAATAAAATTAAATCCTCTAAACTGTTACCAAGACAGAATCATTGTTATATAATCTTACTGGAACCACAAGGGCAACCACATTTTTGGGTAATTTCCATGATCTATGAAATAAAGCTGAACACAGATTAACGGCTATGAAACTCGCTGGAACCTTTTGATCTGGCGACTTTAGAAAAGTCAGAGAAAAATAACTAATATCACCTCCCCCTTGTCTTATCTGCCACCTTTTTCTACGGACATCAGCCAATAAACTTTTCCTTTTTTGCCCACTATGGTCGAACGTTAAACTGAACCAGAAAGATGAGCTCTTCCTTCCACAAATATTTCTGCAACTAAATGTTAGGGCCGGGGGACCTTCAGTACTTTTTAGCCTATTTTATATTTTAGTCCGCTTAGCTCTTATCCGGCAGCTTAGAATATGTGTTAGGTGTGTGTGTGTGTGTGTGTGTGTGTGTGTGTGTGTGTGTGTGTGTGTGTGTGTGTGTGTGTGTTTGATTTCAGGATGTTGGTTCACAGACCCAGCTGTCATGATCCTGCCCAACAGTAGACTGATTGGAATTGGAGGGTTTTGTGTCACTGTTTGCTCTGGTTAATGAGCGGAAGGAAGGTGAGCCAATACAATACACAAACTGTCAGGAGTGTGTGTGTGTGTGTGTGTGTGTGTGTGTGTGTGTGTGTGTGTGTGTCTGGTGTTAAGGGTGACTGCCTTAAGCCTCCCATCCCACATCAGGCTAATCAGTAGTCGGTTTTTAAGTAAACACACAGCTAACTGCGGAGGAATCTAACCTGTGGAAGGAAGGAAGGGAGGAATCCTCCATCCATCATTGACCAGCAGCGGCAAAATAGACAGACATGACCGGGGGCTCACGGCCAGGAAATGAAAGACTTCGACTCCATAATGAGACACTCAAAAGTTAAAAAAAACACAAAAAAAACATTGCATAGATGCACTTTTTTTTCCCACAGTGGATGCATAGATTTTTCTGAAACTCTTCATATAGTTACTTAAACACTGATTATTTTTCTGGCCGCTGAGAGCTCAGTGACAGGAGCATTCCCTTTGACATCAAGGGTGGCGTCTAGAAGACTGTCCAAACTTAAGGAAAGTCGGGGGGGGGGGGGCTCCACATCTTATCTCGAAGTCATACATCGGATCAAATTACACTCTGACCCCTTTCACGATCCACATGCAAAGTTTCCGATCGAGACCGAGGCGACTCTTCATTTAGATATTTATGTGTTTTCCTAGCTTCAGAGAGAGATATTGAGGGAGAGTTGAAGGTTTCGATGGAACTGGATCCGGTTGGTTGTTGGTGACTGCAGAATGAGACGCTTGTAAAATAAAGACTTGTTGTTGAAGGTCACTGAATCTAAAGCAGTGTCATTTGTTCAGTAATGTAATCTGTGCATTAATACATCTGGAATGTTTAATAGCTAAGCTATATTTCAAACATCCCTTGAGGGTTTTATGTCCTCCTGAAATTCCATCTTCTTTTGAAGTTTCAGGAAAACTGGGCAACCAGCCGAGTGAAGCAGGATCTCCTACTGTCTCTGTTTCTTTCCAGTAACTTCCAGCAGTCATCTGTCTCTATGCAAAGCTGGGACGGTGGTGGCCTTTCTGCCAGCACCTAAGAGCAATACACACCTACAACTTCACATCATTTAATGCCAGGAAGCGTACACTGGACAAGGAGGGAAACGTAGTTAAAGCTGCTGGTTTTTGGTTTTTTTTTTGGAGAGTGGGCCTGTGGTCGCTGGGAACGTGTTGAAATAGTGGCCCACCCTGATGAGCTGACATGACATCAACCTGCAATGGTGCAGGCGTTTTGACGTGAGCCGTGCGCTACTGGTGTGTGTGTTGCCCTCAAAATCTCTTCAGTCGGCTAACCGGCGTCTCCTGAGCATTCCCGGTTCCCAGTTTTAAAATGAAGGAAAACCATTCATAAAAACCATAAAACTTTGGAATGTTTAACCGCTAACCGTTAGATCATTGATTTCAAATCATCATTTAAAAAAAAACCCAAAAAAAATAAACACTCAACTCTGCTCAACACTTAACTTGTGATTGATTCTTTTTTGAATGTGACAATATATACGGCATGTACTGTATCTCATCTGGTGTTTTTTTTCACTTGTGTTTAATGGATATACCTCGGGTTGTGTACCCCCCCCCCCCCCCCACAGTGGCACCAGTCAATGTTAATCAACCCGAACTTTAGCAAACTGCAAGAAGGACAGCAGAGTTGGAGAGTATCGCAAGGCCAAACTTCCCAGAGGTTACGAAGACAAACATTTCAAAGTTTCACAGCATGCCTCAGTAACTCTGTGAGAAGCCCCCCCCCCACACACACCCTCCCTCCCTTGCCTTTCTCTTTGGCGTCATGAACTTTGAGAGCCCTGGGAAAATTGGGGGAAAAGATCTGGGCTGGGACAAGAGAGAGGCAAGACGGGAGTTTAGAGAGGAGTGGTAGGGTGGGCAGCCCAGAGAATGCAGAAATTGACTTCTAAACAGATGCAGTAATTCCATTTCCAGCCTTTTAAATTTGGTATGCCGGGGGCCAGCGCGTAACCCTAAACCCACTATCGCCGTCGCACACAGAAGGCGGGAGGCACAGTCGACAGTTGGTGGTCGGGGCCGCCGAGTCTATCGGCCTTGTTAATCAATACGGGTTCCACTCTGATGGACAGCGATCGGTGCAACCGATGCTCGGCCTGCTATGCTCCCTCGACCTGGCAGGAGGAGGAGGCACCTGTTTCCTATGACTATCGCCCGCGGTTCACAGCTCGGCTGGAGATTGCTGGCCCAGCGTGAGGCATCTGGACCCGGCCCAGAAAGCCCTGCACGTACATGGGAATGTCTGAGAGGTCTCATTCCGCCCTGTTCTGACAAGGCGATGGCTAGTGTGAAAAGTGAGACTAAATCCTGGAAATTTCTGAAGTTCTGAGCTGTCCTCGAATCCTTAAAGCTGCACAAAGCACGACTTTTATGTAGAAATCAACCGAGATGAGTAACTCATCTTCACTGGAAAAATAAAAGTAAAAGCTGCTGGGTTCTCTACAGTAATAATACTCCGGTAACGTGGGTACAACATTCCACGCGCTCGGGAAGTTATAACTCAAAACTTACAGTACCCCCGTCCCTGCCATTTGGACTCATCAGAATGCAAAGTCACCTATAGCTTTATATTCAAAGGAGTGACAGTTAATGACTTACGCGGGTGTGCATGCTCATTCGTGTGGAGCAGTCAACATTGGACAGAGCAGTCTTCCCAAACTGAGCATGCACGTTTTGGTTATACCGGCGAGCCTTTCTTTTGGTGCACGCAGGCTAACGTAGCAGGTCCCAAAAGAATCTAAATCCTAACAAATGTCAAATGTCTGAGAAACAAACACACCGTGGATGTAGATAGTAGAATAACATAGATGTCGGCACCGGGTGACATGAGACTATGGTGGCTTCCGCTCGGGGTCTCGGGTGATGGCCCGGTGCGGCGGTTACTACGTGAACTGATCTCGCAAAGGTTCGGCAGGGTGATGGGCGATTTGAAGGGATGACAGGTTTTCGCCAACAGTGCAACATCATTGCCAAACTGCTCTCTTTTCATATCAAGCACCGTGAGACGGTTGGTGCTGTAGGCACTGAAATGAGCTGGAGTGCACTACCCGGCGTGTTGATGGGTCAGCGGATGTTGAAGCCAACAGCAGGAAGAACGGCGTTACTTTTTATCTACCTAATATTTGTAATAGCCTTTCGAAATACTGTAACTCTGCAGCTGTGACTTTTGTGCGTTCTGTACCTTCCTCTCCTGTTGCTGAACTACCGGTCAGAACACAAGAGCTCCGGGGGCCAGTGAGTGGATTTGGCCTTTATAGAGAAAACTAGGCTGACTTGACTTGACGGGGGGAAAAATATAACCACACGTTTGTGTCCCAGTGAAAGGAAGTTATGACTGAGCCAACTGCTGCGATGACATGCAGTGCTTTTTCGGCATTTTTGCTTGCGGTACCTGTGTGGTTGTAAACACACCAGTGAGAAAACAACGACTTTCCATATCCACATATGCTGAATGACAGCGGCTGAAATGTTCTCCGCTCACGTATATCACACCTCGTTGAATAACAAGTGTTTGTCTCGCGTTCTTGATTCACCGGTGCCACTTTTTTCAGCCAGACGAGCGCCTGCCGAATAACAGAGCACAGTGAGTTACAGGAAAGCATCTTAAACTCAATTTAGAAACCTTTTTTTGCGATTCGCCCGCTCACCCAGCACCCTCAAAATTACCTCTGCACAATACACCCCACCCAGCTGGTACCCTTAACTGAGCTAAAACAAGCATCCTTTACCAAAGGCTGGAGTTTGGAGCTAATTAGTTGTTATAAAACCTGTGGACTGGAATCCCGCTGTTCGCCTGCCAAACTGTCTCAGCTCCATTTGAAGCTGATAAATCCAATAAGAAGTGTGAATGACTTTAATTAGTGCTATCACAATGCTGTATCTACCCATATTAGCTAATTTTCTTTGGGCTGAGCTCAGAAAACTGTTTACACACACACATACACACACACACACACACTGTGTTGTTTGCTGGGCCCGGTGGTGCGTCGCAGCGATCGCCGGCTCAGCATGCTCTGAGTGAAACATTGGCACAAGCGTTAAGACAAACAGCCCCCACCCTTTAGACCAAGACAACCCCCCGCTGTGGGCTAACAAGACCACTTCTACCTCCCTTACCACACACACACACACACACACACGCGTTCTCCCTATATTTTTCCTGCAATGCGAGCACACATGCAGACATATTCTCACACCGTCATACATCAGCATCTCAGACACATTTTCCCTAATTCCCTCGCACCTACATCCAGCTGAGGCCGCATGTACGTGTTCGCACACTGTCAGATTCGCGGGGATCGGGAGCCATCCACTCTCGCGGAGGCTGATAGCATCAAACTAGTGCTCCCCCGTGGCTTTCACAACCATTTGCCGATGAATGATGTAAACACTGTCTTTTCGGAAACTGCGCAGCAAAACGAGCCGTCTGGGCTACAGCCGAAAGACTGTTCTTGAATAACTGGGAGGCTGTTGTTCCACCTGCCTTTAGACGGCGGTTGAACAAAACGATTTCCTCACCGCGCAAGATAAAAATTCACCGTGACAGAACTGGCAAATTCGGTGAGATCTTGGGGACGTTTTTAAGTGGTTTTGGATAATGATATGGTCTTTAAACCCCAACAAAGACTGTGAAAATGCTTGACTTTCCAGCGTCTTTCTTTTTGGAAGAAAAGCCAATGTCAAAGGCAAACATTTAAATGATTTGACACTTGCTTTGGTTTGGGACGGGAACACCTCGCGTCTGACGCACCGAATAGCTTGATAAGCTTTAAATGCAATCTGCGAGTCATCAGAGGAACTTGAAGCGGGAAGGACTTGTAAAGAGGGAACCGACAGGGGCGGTGCTCATTCGTCAGCAGGGACCTGCCAGACTTAGCCTGAAGGGCAAATTCTGGGGCACTAGCCCTAACGTTGCCAGTACTCGGATCCAGGTGACACGCAACGAGTCTGCAAAGATCTAGTATTTCGTTCAAGGGGCAATTTGGCAGCTGTTGCGGGATTTGAACCTGTGACCTGCGATAGAACGCTCCTTTGTCACGTTAATGAATTAAACGTAGACGGACTGCGGTAACACACACACCGGCTTCAGCTGACAAATATTCTAATGTTACATTATTATATATATATATTCCTCTCAGTCTCCACTTCATGGTGCATTTTTAGCAAATGAGAAGAATAAAATGAGAGTGACAGGAAGTGAAGGAGCCCGTGGGCTCCGGCCGTGAGGCAGACAAACCACCAAGATGAACAAGAATCATGCTTTTTTCAAAAGCAGTGGTTTATATCTCCCTCTGAATCATTTAACTTACAACAACAACACCCTGCCAGCCTAACAACGTTGTACAGGCTGACTTTATGTTCGTTTAGTTTGCAGCCACTGTTTGCACCCCTAATTAGGTCCCTTCCTAATGGGTCTATTGTAGCCCACTATCCCTCTCCCTGTGTGTCATGGGTACGTGTGTGTTGGGGGGTTCGGGGTAAACAGGGACAAAGTGATTATAACCCTTCCTCCAGGGTGCACGTTTTAAACAAACACCTATAGAAGGAGCCACGGATTGACTTATTCTGCCTCCCCGCCCCTGCCGGGGGAGTGTCCTCGCCCGCCCTGCATAAAGCCCAACACACCCACCAGCTGCGGAGCACGCCGAGAGAGACGCCGTGCTAGACCGACGGAGCGAGCGGGAGAGAGCGGACCGGCGGCGCCCCAGACCGCGTGAAAGCAAAGCCGGATACCACGGACCGTCGCTCTAGCATGAGTTCAGCAGCATCCCGGGACTGATCGCACTTGCAGCCTACGTGCGCAGCGCAAGTTCGCTCGCACTTTCCCGAGGACGAGCCGCGCAGAGAAAACAACGATGGAGAGGAGCATCCCGGGATGGTGTGTGCTGCTCACCCTCGTCTGGCACGGTACGCGCTGCATGGCGGCCAAGGAGCTCCAGTGCCAGGAGATCTCCGTGCCGCTGTGCAAAGGCATCGGCTACAACTACACCTACATGCCCAACCAGTTCAACCACGACACGCAGGACGAGGCCGGCCTGGAGGTGCACCAGTTCTGGCCGCTGGTGGAGATAAAGTGCTCCCCGGACTTGCGCTTCTTCCTCTGCAGCATGTACACACCGATCTGCCTGGAGGACTACAAGAAGCCACTGCCGCCGTGCCGGAGCGTGTGTGAGCGGGCCAAAGCTGGCTGCGCTCCGCTCATGAGGCAGTACGGCTTTCCGTGGCCAGACCGGATGAGGTGCGACCTGCTGCCCGAGCAGGGGAACCAGGACACGCTGTGCATGGACTACAACCGGAGCCAGACCACGACCGCTTCTCCCGTGCTGGCGAAGCCGACCAACCGGCCCCTGAAGCCGCTCAACCCCAGGAAAAAGAACGGCTATGGTCGCGGCATCCCAGGCAAACACAAGCCAGCGGCTTCCCAGTGTGAGCCGGGGTGTTTCTGCCGCGCGCCCATGGTGCCGGTGGCCAGCGACAGCCACCCGCTGCACAACCGCGTCAAGACGGGACAGATCCTGAACTGCGCCATGCCGTGCCACAACCCCTACTTCACCCAGGAAGAGAGGACTTTCACCGCCTTCTGGATCGGCCTGTGGTCCGTCCTGTGCTTCATCTCCACTTTCGCGACCGTGGCGACTTTTCTGATCGACATGGAGAGGTTCAAGTACCCGGAGCGCCCCATCATCTTCCTCTCCGCCTGCTACATGTTCGTGTCAGTCGGATACATTGTCAGGCTGATCGCCGGACACGAGGAGGTGGCCTGCAGCGGAGAACACGGCGCCGAACACATCCACTACGAAACCACGGGTCCCGCGCTCTGCACCATCGTCTTCCTGCTCATCTACTTCTTCGGCATGGCCAGCTCGATCTGGTGGGTGATCCTGTCCCTCACCTGGTTCCTCGCCGCGGGCATGAAGTGGGGGAACGAGGCTATAGCCAGTTACGCACAGTACTTTCACTTGGCCGCCTGGCTCGTCCCCAGCATGAAGTCGATAGCGGTGCTGGCTCTGAGCTCGGTGGACGGGGACTCGGTGGCCGGGATTTGCTACGTGGGCAACCAGAATTTGGACAACCTGCGGGGCTTCGTGTTGGCGCCGCTGGTCATCTACCTGTTCATCGGCACCATGTTTCTGCTGGCCGGGTTCGTTTCGCTGTTCAGGATCCGGAGTGTAATCAAGCAAGGGGGGACTAAGACGGACAAGCTGGAGAGGCTGATGATCCGGATAGGAGTTTTCACGGTTTTGTACACGGTCCCGGCCACCGTCATAGTGGCCTGCTACTTTTACGAGCAGCACAACCGACAGACGTGGGAAATTACGCACAACTGCACGTGCATGACAGACCCCAACAGGCAGAGGCCGGATTATGCCGTGTTCATGCTGAAATACTTTATGTGCCTCCTGGTGGGCATCACGTCGGGAGCCTGGATCTGGTCCGGGAAAACCCTGGACTCCTGGAGAACTTTCTGCACGCGGTGCTGCTGGGGCAGCAAGGCCTCCGCGGGCTCCATGTACAGTGACGTGAGCACGGGACTGACCTGGAGGTCCGGGACGGCCAGCTCCGTGTCCTGCCCCAAACAGATGCCACTGTCCCGGGTGTGATCGGGGGGGGGTTGTCCGCTGAAATGCGTCTTAGCTTATGCCATTTGACACTTGCGTCTAAAGGCTGCGCGTGTCAGCTCTTCGTGGGACGAAGTGGCATAAAGACTGATTACAATTACGCGCGTACCTCCGCCAAGGCCGAAAATGGACGAAAATGTCGGAAAGAGCCCCGTCTCCCTATGTTAAGGACAGGGAATTAAAAAAAAAAAAAAGAGTTGATATCCTCCGCTTTAATTGGGTTCCTTACCAAAATGTTAACGAGCTCTTCCCCGGCCCGTGTCCCACCTCCCCGCAAAATTTGGTGCAAAGTTCCTTTTTTTTTTTTTTTGCTTAATCCTGCTGAAGAACCGACAGACGGATGCGGGTGGAGACATGAGCTCCTTTGGCGGAGGTAGTTATTCAGAGGAAACCTCCAAACTGTCCGGTTACGAAACGAAAAAGAAAGAAAGACAAAACAAAAACACTCCGGTCTCGACCTGTGCGTTTTTGGATTTGTGTGGTCGCGCGTCATTCTGCTTATAAAAGTTGTAGGATCAGGTTGGAAAGTGCTCAGTCGTTGCCTTCTCCGAGCGACGTCCTTGGGTTTGAATGTGTGTGTGGGGGGCTAATTGTGTCGGGATTGTCCATCAGCGTGTTGTAATTAGCACATTAATGAACGCCTAATGGCTTCTCCTTAAATAATGGGGCTCTCGGCAGCAGAACAATGTACCTGGCACTAAGAATGCGGAGTCTTTTATCGGGGCTTCGTTGAATGCACGCAGCGGACAAGACCCCCCCCCCTCCTCCGATGGGTTACCCGGCACTGAGCCGAGGCTCCTCTCCTCCTTACTGTAAAGAACCGCCGTGTCTTAAGCATAAGACTCACAATGAGACTGCTCCGCTTGAAACCAGGCCATCGCCATTTTGTCTACACAACGGAATTACACGTACATTAATCAATGCCTTAATACTGTGTCTTACGGGTTTGCATCAGCGCGTAAAGTGTATTTATATAATTATTGGTGTACATATATTGTACATTTGTATATGAAAATTAACGAGTTTGTAAATATGTATAATTCCACTTTGATAGAAGATTTTATTTTCAGAATAAAAGAACTTTTATTGAATTTTATTGAATCTTTTTTTTTTTCTTTTTTCCTCCTGCGTCCTGGTCAGTCGACGCCAAAAACTTTGTGCCGGTATCTGACCCTGTCCGCCGTCCGTCCGGCTGTGGTTGCCACGCAGGCTGCAAAAACACGGACTGAACGGCGCGCACCGATCGGACGTCGGTCGGTCCGGTAAAATCCCGGCATCCCGCGTGCACGCAAGCAGCCGAGTCCTGCCGGTTGGCGAGATTCGCTCACGTGTACCTGCAAGTCGTGGCCTGCTCTTGGGGGGCCACGCGGGACAAGTGAGCGCCAGTAAAACCTGCCCGGAGTTGCAGATTCGCCCGCTGCGAGACGCGGGGGACGACATTCGGCATGGCAATGGGGGGGGGGGGGGGGGCACCACAGGTGGTCTTCTCGGTCGAATGCCCCCCGTGCTTCAGTCTTAACGCGTGATTTCGGTCCTAAACCCCTGACCCGGGCCACATACGTCCCAGTTCACCTCGTCCCCAGTTTTTACGCGTTTGAGAAGCAAATCAACTCCGGCTACTCCCGCGGGTGTTCTGTGTGGCCTTCCCTTTTTGGGGGAACAGGTGAAAGAGTGCGGGCGGAGGGAGTACACTCGTCTCATTGCGTTCTTCACCCCGTGTCGACCACCTTTGTCCCGGGAATTCGCTGCAGAAGCTGCCGGCGTTAGTGACAGGGAGCAGAACAGTCCACCTGGAGCTGCCCGTTGTTCGAGAAAACCACCAGGAAAATCCACCAGTCTCTGCTCAGGAAAATGCACCTGACCAGTGGTCGATTTTCCGCAACAGTTTTAAACAATTCAGCGCAAACATCCGTCCTGCCGTATGTGGCAGTGCATGCCTGTAGCGGGGTTTCAGGTGGGTACGGCCCGGGTGCCTCTGTCCTGTAACGACGCCCGAGGCTCGTCAAGCGTGGATGGGCGGACCGGGGACGGCCGGCTGACACCCTGTCTGCCGTGGGTTCGGTTGGTGACCGCTTCGGTTTGTGCGCCATGGCTGCAGGGGCGCCCGAGGAGGGGGGGGGCGAGAAGGTCCCGCATCGCTTCGAGCGTTTTCTAAGTCGACTCTTGAAAACTCAAAACCGCACGACCCGGGCCCGTGATGAGACCTGCCCTGCTCCTCTGGAACCCCGGAGAGGACTCTGAACAGCAGATGCGGGGAAGAGGGACGGATAAAGCGGTATTGCGCTGCCACCTTGTGGTCAAAAACATCAACTGAACCCCCCCCCCCCAAGCCTCTGTAATTAAAAATAGCGTCCATTGCTCTGTCTCTCATGCTCACGCACCTTTAATAGGAGCATGTGACATAATCAGACCCGACGGAGCCACCTGGTGTGTGACCCAGGGTTTAATAGGTTAAAGCCTGTTTGTTTGTTGCTTGTTTCCTTGATGTCAGTGAAGTCATCTGCTCATACCTTCAGACCTTCATACCACAACTCTGACTCTGACATTAAATGACCTATTAAAACCGACAGTTTGATTGATTTGCATACCCACCTAGCTGCATGGCATCACGCCGCAGCCAACAAACCGGTTGCTTCCAGCAGGGGCCTGCCCGTGACAGCTGCGTCAGATTTGCCTCCGTCAGTGATCGCATTCATAAAAAATGGACGGCAGGACCTGTTTGCTCAGTCCAGCGAGAGCAAATTGCTCTGCCACTGCTTATTAACCAGGACACACGTTTGCTTCCTCTGCCAGCGGGGTGTGTGTGTGTGTGTTGAGGCAGGGGGGTTGGGCAGGTTCACTCAGGCCCCAGAGTAAAAAAAGGAAATGGGTTGAGAGGTTGCGCCTGATCCATCTCCTTCTAACGTAAACAAGGCTTTGGCTCGCGGGCTCAGGAAGAGCTCGTCAGAGAGAGAGAGAGAGAGATGCTACGGGTGAAATCCAGAGAAGCCGGCTCCTCTCCTTCGGCTCCGGTTGGGGTGTTTATGAATGCAGCCTTTGTGCGATGATCTGCTTGGTTGTCGGACTCTGATTGGTTTGGAATAAATCCGGTTAAGAGGTCCGAATGGCCTACATGGGCTGTCAGAGGTCACGTAGCAACGGGTATCTATAATTTCACAATGTACACAAAGCCCGTTGGGAAGCATTTTGCTTTTAATAACAGCTATTGTCGTATAATGGCCAATTTACAGTGCTATCTTAGACAAATATTTCCTCTAGGCCTGGCTCGCAAAGCCTTTTGTGATGGACGGATGACCTCACTGCTCTCCGCCCAAATGCATGCTGGGATCGACCACTGCACGTCGGTGCGAAGAAGTGGAGAGAAAATGAACGAATCGCTGAAGTATTCGAATCCTTTACAGAAAAACGCCGATGTTGTCGGGTGAAAAGTAAAAAGATAAACACTGTCAGGTCAGTAAGATTCAGAAGGTTTACTCGGACTGTAAATTTTAAACAAAAGGAAAGACCGTCAATCATCTCACATGCCTGTGTGTAAAGTCGTGCAGGGGGAGGGATGCAGAGGTGAGGGGTCAAAGGTCATGTTTGTCATTTCTGGCATTCTCGGCGGGGGCAGAAAGAGCAGCCCAAGAAATATCCTCCCAACCTGAATTCCTACCACGCAGCGGGGACCCTGCTCCGGTTTAATTACGGGCCGTGACTCGCCGTGAGTGTTCGGGGCTGAGCGGGCGGGAACGGCTTCTCCAGTCGTCGTTTCAAAACCTAAAGATTTCTGCCGATCTTACCGATTCTACCCATGAAGACCGGTTCACTCGTAACATGTGGTTTCACTTGTTTTGTGAAAACAGTTGCGTAATGTCTCCTTTGGCTCTTGAAGGAGCTCTCTAATGTCTGACAAAATAACTTAGCGTTAGCGGGTTTATCTCGTATTGGGCTGTAGATTTTTAACCAATGATTCCACTGGTGACGGGGGCCGGGAGTTTGAAAGATGTGGGCGTTCGACAGGCGGGGAAGATTGAGGGAAAGATGCTGTCGCGTTGCACAACGGTAAGTGTGGGATCCGTCGTTTTTCTGGGGCTTCACTCAGACCGGGGACTAAAAAGTGATGATATCTCGGCCTCTTCCGCTTCGGTTTTGACCATTATGTTTTAA
This sequence comes from Xiphias gladius, assembly GCF_016859285.1. Classification (NCBI taxonomy): domain Eukaryota; kingdom Metazoa; phylum Chordata; class Actinopteri; order Istiophoriformes; family Xiphiidae; genus Xiphias; species Xiphias gladius. The sequence goes on along the minus strand of NC_053413.1, from coordinate 24,925,969 downwards.
TCTGCCTCTCCTAAATCCCCCGGCTTTATAAAAAAACGCCTCAATAAGTCGCTGAAATGCGCTGGGTGGCAGAAATGGTTGGTATTTGTGAAAGTACGTTAAAGAGCAGTATATCTTATGTCAGCCACTCCTTAATGAACCAATCTCCAGACGAGCAGTCAGGGCACAGACAAGACCTAAAAGCCGCTCAGCCTTCTTTTATGAAAAAAAAACCAACACTGGATCACTCCGTTCCCCCTCTACCTAACAATCCCGCTATCGCTAACATCAAAGGAGGAGAGAATGGATTTTGTTTTCCGGGCCGCTGCCATCAGGGACGGCCCAACCACCCGCCCACCCGTTCATCTCTACTGCCGCTTCGGGAGGCGAGGGATCGATATTTTTGATGCCTCTGACACCTTCTCTGATGTGCTGTTGCGGTCACTGTTGAGTTTCCCCCTCCTACCTCTCAGTCTCCTCCGTCTGTCACCCGTGAGATCGGCGTGCGGGGCGGGTGTGACGCGTTAGCCTCGGTCGAGCGGGAGACGAATGGAGACATCTCCTAATAAACTGCCCCGTGTCGAAATGAGACCGGGGCTGTGTGACACGTGAGGCATTTTGTCTCTGCCCGAGACAGCTGCCGGTTAAAGCGAGACACTTATTGAATAAGAAAACTCAGACACCTGACGGAGGGTTTGAAATGATCGGTCAGCCATTTGACTGCTTTACAGACTGGATCGGTTCAGTTTTAGAAGCCAAAGGCTAAATATTAGCTAATGCTAAATCCCTTAGCAATACCATAATAGAACTGTGTGAAAAAAAAAAAAAGGTCATATTATAGCCCATATTAAAGAACTGAGTCATATTTTAGGGATGAATCAAGAGGTTTTTTTCTTAAACATTGTATGTCAGATATTGAATATCATCTTTTTTAGGCTAGAAAACGGCACTGAAAGCCAATCAATGTCATATCATTACTCATTCGCTATATCCTCTGGTGTCTTTAAATAAAGGGGCTTTAATCTGCGGAAATGGTTTTTCTTTTCAGCCAAGGATTTCAGGTGCTGTTGCTTTCCATTTGTATTATCAATTTTTTTTTTTAAATCTTAGACTTATTTTAAAAACGATCAAATTGAAATCAAAATCCCAGCAGAATACTTCATGTGGTTTGGAAAACAATAGTTGATATTCTCATACTGCCAATGTTACACTCCTGTCCATTTTTTTTGTCTATTGCATTACTCAGCATTGACCACTAGATGGCGGTAAAGGCAACATTCTCAGGTTATGTGAGAGCAATGTGTCAACATCTGAAAGGGTTTCTGGGTATTTTTAATTTTACACGGCGTGGCCAAACGTATGTGGACGGACTTTTGTGCACTTTTGGTCTGGGGCTGTTTTTCACGGTTTTGGGTTAAACCTCTGAGTGTAAGTCGGTGAAGACCCTTTCGGCGTTTCAACATGGCAGTGCCCCCGGGCACAAAACCAGGTCCGTGACTGGCCTGCACAGAGCCCTGACATTAAGCCCATCCGGCACCTTCGGGATGAACCGGAACGCCGATTGCGAGCCAGGCCCCGTCACCCAACGTCAGCGGCCGCCCCTCGCTAACGCTCTCGTGGCTATAAATGGGAGCAAGGCCCTGCAGCCAAGTTCCAGAGTCTCGTCACCGACCTTCAGAGAAGAGTGGAGACTGTTAAAGCAGCAGATTAATGCTGACAGTGGCTCAACTATCACATATGGATGTAATGTTCGGGTGTCCGCGTACTTTTGTCCACGTAGTTTCTCTTCATTGAGTTTTAGACACTTTCAGACATGTGCCAGTAAAAATCCTGTATATAAGTTGTGTTTTAACATGGCTGATATCATGACTGTCCCATGTGTTCAGACAGACACGGTGGCTTGGATTTTGCCAAGGACAAGCGGCTTACAAAATTGTTTTTGTGTGTATTTTGTGCATGAGTGTTAGGTTTACGAGCTGCGGGAAGGTCAGCGACAACAGACACGCAGCGTCACCTCAGGGGCAACTTATACGTACGTATGCATGCGAAGGGTCACCAGGTTTGCTTGTCCGACCTCTTGACCTCCACCAGCTACACTACAGGCCTTTCTCTGAGCACCCAACCGACCGCTGCCCCCCCCCCCGCTAACGCTTCTGCACGTCTTAGCTGCCCCAAATTCCACGGCAGAAGAAGAATGGGAACGGTATGAGGCGTGCGTTAGGGTCACGGCTACGCCGGAGGTTATGCGGCTCAGGGGTTGCGCCGTTGCATCCATGGTCATCGTTTTGACCAGACAGGAGTGTCAGTTACTGACTGAAGTTAAAATAGGTGTCCCATTAACTGCGACAGTTATGTCAGCTGAGAGTTTGTTGCTCGTAGAGCGAGGTTTTCTGACACTTTTTCATCGTTTTTGGGATTGAAATACTCAAAGAAACAATAAATCCAGTTATTGTTGTTGACAGAAAACCAGTCAAAATTTAAAATAAAAAAAAACGTTAAAAAGGAACCAGCACAAATTAATGGAAATAACTAATAACTAATGCATAATAATGGATACAATAGTGTATATATAATAATATATGGTATATATACAATGCACACACACACACACATTTCAAGTTCTTTCCTTTAGGTTTATTTTCCTTTTCTGAGTTTTTGAACCTTCTTCACCTGAGACACTCTTTGGACAAAAGAAAATGTCCTGAATACAGGATTTGATCAAACGTACAGTCCAATGTGACAGTGATCGCTCATCGCTCTCCGTATCATATAGGTCAGACGGCGGAACTGTGTCTCCACGCCGAGTCGAACGCCGGTGGCGAGAAGGTTGAAGGTCTTAAGTTATCCGAGCGGGGCTGGCTTAAGTCAGGTCATGGCCGGGTTCGGGGGGTGGTCGCGTGAGATGTCAGAGGTCGGGTCAGTGTGTCTGTTGTGGCTGTCGGCGCGCAGTAATCCAGACAACAGCTGAGCACTGCAACCACTGCGTCGTCAAAGTCACCCCGTGTGTGTTTGAGGGACTCATTTCCTCACAGCAAAACCGGAACAGCTTATTGTGTAACAGGTATTAAACGAAGATGCCCTGGACTGTACAAAAGTAAAACAGTGTGAATCCGCTGCATTTTACTGAATGATATATATCTGATCAATTTGCTAATTTTGTTGTTACTCATTTAAAAACAACAGTGGGTAATAGCACACAAGGAAAAAATACACATCAGTTTTGTCATGTGAAACCAAACATCACCAAAAAAAAATTGAGACTGACACAAGGTGGCGAATTTTTTTGAAATGTTGTTGAATGTGTGTGAGGTTCACAAGTGTCTTCTTCTATCTACAGTATATATTACTTTTACATCCTGTGAGCCCTTGAGCTGCTTGCTACATGGCGAAATTACAAGAATTTCTGTGATGACTGGCTCTGGCCACTTGGGGGCAGAGGAACGAGCTGAAAACACAGCATTTGGCCAGTTGCCTTCGAAAAGTTTGCCACGTCAAACGCGTTAGCAAACAGTAGCGTTGATTTGTGGTTTTTCTGGCCACCGGATGAATCTTGTCCAATATTCACTCCACTCTGGGGTTTGTTTTGGACTTGGCCGACTCCTGAGAAAAATATTTGTCTCTTTAGCAAGACAACATTTAGTAAGTTAGCAAGCATGTGTCGCTGCCATCTGGTACGTGGCTGGCACCGTACAGTGGAAAATGTCTGGGCTTGTCGAGCATTTTGTTTTGTCCAACGGCAGCCACTTACACCCACGCCCTCCTGTCCTGCGATTCACTGCTATCAGACTGCTGGCCTGAGCTTGCGCCCACCGCGGTGCACTGGCCCGGCTTTTTGACACCGACGGGTGTTGGCGCCCTGGGGTTCAGTGGTGGTCCTCTGTCTGGGCGCGGGGATACTGGAGGTCTCAGGTGGCTGTGGAGGACAAAGTGAGTTGGCGCCGGAGTGCTCATGGGAGTAGGTGAGTGAGCCATGTCCACCTTAGCGTCTTCGTTTTCTGGGCTCTTCTCATCGGCAGATACACTAGTTTTAGGGGGGGGCCCACCATTCACTTTTACGTGAAGGAGTTCGTCATTTGGCACAAAACCAGTGGCACGTTTTTCGTCTTTGACAGCGTCCGTTGAGCTTCCGCCCGGGCTGATTCTTCTGGTTAAAAGAACGTGGCTGTCTTCAGTCACAGTCGTCGTTGTAAACATGCTGCCTCGTTCTCCCTTGCCCATCTCCTCCATCAGCATCTCCCTCCTCCTCCTCCATCTCACCATCGCCTTCATGGAGCTCAACATGTCAACCAAACTTAGCAGAATGGACAGGGAGGCAACGCCCAGCATGAAGTGGAGCATTAAGGTCTTTTCAGTGGGCCTGGAGATGTAGCATTCAACTCCAGATGTGCAGGGAGCCTCGTAACAGAGGAAGCTCTTTGGAACAGACAAACCAAAGAGGAAAAACTGGCCTGCGCCGAAAACAACTTCTAGAAGGATCCGTAGAATTACAGCAAGGAAGTAAGCGCAGTAGAAGCGCGGTGCTCCCCATTCACCTGGGAGGTCGGGAAGTGGAGCTTTATGCAAGGACGCTTCTCTCGAGGAGCTCGAGTTCTCGCGAGTGAACGGGGAACCCCCTCGACCCCTGTCACAGTAGACGGCTCCAAAGTAAGGATATGTCAACAGTTTGTGCATGACGTAGGTGGCAAACAGCGCGTGTGGAAGACAGAGAAGAATAAGGTGGAAGAGCCAGAGACGGAGGACAGATACAGGAGCGAATACATCAAAACACACGTTCGAGCAGCCCGGCTGGATGGTGTTGCAGATAAATCTCTCCTGCTCGTCACTGAAGAGGGTGAAGCCGGCCAGCAGGACTACCAGCAGACGCAAGACCAGCATCAGCATCCACCAGGTTTTGCCTGCAAGGGGCAAGAGACGACCACGTAACGTACAATGTAACGGCAGCAGGTCAATGGTTTTTTCTTCGGATGTATTTTCAGCACCCACTAATAGGTCACATGTAGAAATGAAGCTGAATAAGGACACAATATCATAAAGCCAACAACCGACAGTTACAGCAAACACAAAACTATGACTTAATGTCTGTATGGATATTAAAAGAACAAAATGAGTAAAATTACATCAATGTTGATGTTTACAGATACGTGAAAACAGGCCTTTAAATTAAATGAACAAATCTAAAAAGGCTAACAACAAATGAGAAAATTTCAAGGGAAAGAATAATGTCACCATGGTTGGAGAAGAGCTGTGACAGTGTGTCACACACAGTTACTGCCAACACTGAATCAGGGTTTGTCATTTTTTACTTCTAATGCCTTTTTGAATCGTAACAGAAGAACCAAGAATCACATTCTTTTTTCATGATTTCACACACATGCTGTATATTTGGTTTACATCAAATACAGATGTAAATATCGTATACTGCTTTATTTTAACACTTGAGCCGACAGAAGAAAAACTTTCAAATAACTTACCCATAAAGGACACATTCTGACCGATAGCGATGAAGAGTAGATCTATTGCTCCCATCGTCCTCATTGTTCAGCAGCCCGATCCCCGTCCGAAAACGCCTTCAAACTCTTCCCGAGGAAATGGAAAATCCAAACGGACTCGATTCTGTACCCAGGTGGTGTTCCCGGGTTGCTGTCCCCTTCACCACTGGTCCGGGACTACAGCGCCGACCCTCACTGCCTGCCACCGAGCACGGTCCCCTCCTGATGCCGCGTTACTGCCTCCCGCTCTTGTCAGCAGGGGCCAGGACCTGTGCGGCGCGCTATTCTTACCAGGCTGCCATCAAAGCATTGTTGGGATTGTCTGGGTACCAGGCGAACTCACTGGAGGCTGTCCATCATATCCAGGACAGCTCGTAATGGACAATCAGTGAACTTGAGTCAGACAGCCGAACGGCGTCAAGTCAAACTGTATTCGCTCACTTTAAGGTGTTAATCTCATCACAAGACAATCAAAATGAATTATTATTACTTTAGGGAGACAGTGAGATGGCAGCTCAATTTTAATGCCAGTGCGATGAAAAAAATGTCAAAAATGTCTAAAATCTACAAATCGGTTGTGAAAGACTCAGAATCGCTGGACAAGAGCATTTTCTTTTATTAAAAACACAAATCAACAAATCCACAAGTAATTTACAATTGACCTGTCTCACTTTTGGAACTCTTCATACACTGTACAAAGTTGGTTTTCAAAATAACTGTAGTGCTTCAGTTTTCAGACACGTTTTTAAAAAAAAAAATAATCAAACCCTGATCAGTTGTTTGCCATTAGCAATTAGACTGAAGTGAGATGCTTAATGGAGATAGACAAGAATGAATTTGTCAGAGGTTTCAAGACTATTAAGTTCTTGGCTCAGCCGTCGGGTTTTATTAAATAACCTTCATATTGAGATTGAAAAGAGTACAAGTGCAGGAAAATGGTTAATATTGTTCCTCTTTCTGTTTGGTTGACATACGCAAATACCAAAAGAATGTTTTATCCTTGTGCTCAATCAAACCCTAGGTCACTTCCTTGGTATCCTTTGACCGATTCTGACCGTTTTTTGGAAATTGGGAGCGTTCACCATGGCTAGTGCCTTAATCCAGGATACGCCGCTGCTGTTGGTCACACCCTAGTGACTGTGGTGATCACACCTGTGACAGCTTCTTTACAGATGTCTTATAATGCGAACCCCCCCCCCATTCGTACAGTTTTCTTTGGTTAAGTCCGCTGTTGAAAAGTTAACTTTGTTCCCAGTTCCTCAGCAAAGTAGTGGTGTCCCGTGAAAGCTTGACGGATTTTAACAATGCTGTGTAGTGGTACCACCGCGGAGTTCTTATGGATGTTGTCATCGGATTTAAGGTTTATGAATGAACAAACTAACTCATGAATACGACAGCACTGTGAAGGGGTCGGCCAGGAAAAAAAAGACACTGCGGTAGCAGCCACTGAGCTTGAGACCTATGAGACTGGAGATTCTTTTTTTTTTGTTTTTTGGATTTAAGGTTTCCCAAATGCTCTGTGGATGTATTGTGTTGTCATCGGGCTCCGTAGCACTGAGGAAATAAAAACGAAGCAGCGCCCTGTGGCCTCCTCACATCCTCTCCAGAGTGTCCCTGTCAGACCTGTGTACCCAGCTGTGATTATTCTGTTGGTCTGAGGATGAACTAGTATGTCTGAATCTAAAACCGAGGCGCTAAACACATCTGTGCAAGCGCAAACTAACCCCTGCATATTTGTCCAATTAGCAGCGCCACCTTCCAAGACATATTTTCTCACTTGCATCTGGCGGTATCTCATCTCGTAGGTTTGTTTTGGTTTTATTTGCCCATTGACGTGTTTTTGGATGTCTGTCACTGCCCATCACAGCAAAAGCAAACTGCCATTCATTCGTGGAGTGGAGGAAGAAATCACCGCTCCACTAAGATTTTGGAATTCGAGTGAACTGACTCTTTAAAAATCACCGAAACCTCTAATTGGTGCCTTTTCCTCAGGGCTCAAATATCCACTAGAGGTCAGCAGAGAGATGCACTGACTCTACTCAGAGTCCTGACGGGCATCGAGACTTCGGCTTGGCTCGGCGAGAGTCCGTACTTTGATCTGCGGGAAATCGACCCCCTTTCGTCGGCAGTTTGCTTGTCACTGGTTAGATTTCAACCCTCAGCATAACTCAAACGAGGAGCATCAATATCAATCATCACGCTAAGCAGACTACCTGAGTATCAAGAGGTACACCACAAATAGTGTAAACCTTGTGTAAAAAGATTTCCAGAGAAGAAAACTTGCGGACACTTTTATTATTCTGAGACCTGTCAGAGGAAATAAATAATCGGTACAAACTCCAGTGCTACGCTAGGGATTCTGAAATTCTGCAGTTAGGGACCAGGCAGCTGCAACTGCTGAAAAGTTCAAATAATAAAAAGGTCAAATAAATAATGTGCTTCATTGTAAAGTTCCAGGGCCATCTGAAAGGCAGGTTAATGTCAAACAAACAGATTAGTCAGACAAAACCAGAAAACTCAACACAGAGGCTTTACATTAAGGCAGGCGCACGCTGCCGTCCGCAGAGGTCTGAAGGCTCCGTCGTGTCCAGGGCGTCCTTTACGGTCCAAAGCTGGACTTTTCTCCACAGGTGATAAGACAACCAGGAACTCCCTTCTCTTCTTTCGATGCTGACTTGAGGCACTGCGAAGGCATCAGTTAAGTTAGGTCAGAGATCTCTCCGGAGTTTACCTCATCTCCCAAAACTACGGATGTGGTTTCAGTTTCGTTGCCTCCAGTTTGAAAGTGTGAGGTCTTGGTATTATTGGTGTTATCTGGGTTTGCAGAATGAAGCTCTTGAACTCAGCACACAACCACGTTGGTCTATTTCCACCAACCTCTGTTTCTAGAGTTTGCCCCCCCCCCCCGTCAGCGGGGGGACGCGGTTAGTGTCTGTAGCCCGACGCCGGGGTTCGGCACAGGGCCGCGGATTCACGGTTAGGAGAGAATTGCGGGAACCCATCTGATTCCACATAGATTGTCCGCGCTGGCCCAGCGCTTCCTGGCAGCTCTCCGCACGTCTTTGTACTTGTCGTCACATAGTCTGGAAATAGCCTGGAGAGAGGACGAGGGAGAAACTGCATTCAAATAAAAAACTTCGGAGGGTCCTATGGTTATTTAGATTGGATTTAGCTGCACTGAGAAAAAAAAAAAAAAAGCAAATAGAAGCGTGAATTGCGATCTATCACAGTGTCTTTTTCTTTTAAGTGAGACATTTTAAAACCTACACATAGAAGCTTAGAATAGCCGTGGATTCAATTTTAAGGGCAAATGACTAAATAAGTGGGAAAAATCGAAAATGAACCGTGAAAAGAAAAATAAGAACACAAAGATAAAAAAAAAAAAAAAGGAGAGAGATAAAAGACTGGGTGGACGGTCAGCTGAACGGAAGCCTCTGACCTCTAGTTTTTGGGCCTTGTCCCTGCTGAGCGGCTCCAGGGGAAAGCTGAGGTTGTTGGACTCCGAAAGCGATCGCAGGTCAAAGTAATACTTGGCATAGACACTGGACGGCACGTTGATGTTGAACTGCAACAGCTCCAGGAACTGGCGCTCCAGTTCGTTCCTGTTGAGAGGATCCGTGACATTTCTGCATCACCGGACTGAGCGAAGGACTTTCACGATAAAAACTAGGTCCCTCTGGACTCACAAACCCCGGAGCAGACACAGAATATCACAAGGCTTCTTATCCAAACAAAGCGTGGGAGCTGGGCATTGCTGAGGCCTTGAGGGCCTTTCCCCCGTTTCATCTGATCCTGCCCTGGGATTCAGAACCATCCGTACCTAAAACCCATCGTTTTTAGTCTTCTTCTCTGGGATTGTGATATTAGATTATGATGGAAAACAAGTTTATCGTTGTGAGGGATTCATCTTCATGAACCTTTTTGTCCATATTAAACTAAATTCAAATCTAATCCTACCATGATTTGTAATCCCGAATCAAAGTCCTAAACTAAATGTCCCTCACAAGAGAGATAGATAAAGGTCGTATTAACCTTAGTACAAGTATCTAATATTCCCGCAACCTTCCCGCCCGACACTCACATGTCCTCCACGGTGATATCCTTGAGGATCTGGCAGTAGTCGACATTCCAGACAGCCTGGTCATCCCAGACCTTGGAGGCCAGCAGGATAGCACCCAGAACAATCCTCTTCCAGTTCCCCGGACAGATGTCAATCTCTGCGTAGGTCAGGAGCCTCTCCAGGTAGACCTGCACAGCAACACGGATAGGGGAGACCTCACTGAACGCGGGGCACGAAAGTGGCGGACAGAGCAAAAACATTTTTCCAAAGCTGTGAAAAAGGCCGGCGGCGGTTACAAGTCTGGATCCCTCGGCATCGTGACGCTCTCAAAATAGGTGGACGGTCTAATCTGTCTCACTAATTTATTTTCATGCCGCGCTCCGTGATGTCAGGAGGTACATAATCATTGTTTCCTCCGTGACACCCTGCGTTCTGAGTCACGCCATCACACACAGACAACGTGGGATTTTGGATGCACAGTCGGATTTACACACATCCCTGGCTTGTCTCAGTGCATCAGGGTGAAATTTCCCCCGGGGCCTGTACAGAAACTGTCTGTGTGTGTGTGTGTGTGTGTGTGTGTGTGTGTGTGTGTGTGTGTGTGTGTGTGTGTGTGTGTGTGGGCACAGTCGACTTCTTCTTACTTCCGTTCGAAAGCTTTCTGAAAAAAAAAAAAAAAAGACTTGGCAATATTTTTTTTTTCTTTTTATTCGTTTCCATATTTCTCATGGGCCCCCGGGATGAAGACACGGTAGAAATCCTACCAGTGTGACGATGGCGCACTCAGCCGTGAGCTGAGCAGCGCTGAACAACGTCCTGACGAACCGGTAGATCTGCTTCTGCTCTGGATCGTGCCGGTTGTAGTCCAGCGGCACCTCCGATTTCTGGAAGAAGGGAGGAGAGAGGTCAAAGAGAGGCGGGGGAAGATGCGATGCCCAGAAAGGAAGGGAGAAAACAGGTAGGGCTGAGGGGAGGGGGGGGGCACAAACGAGGAAAAGAACATTTTGAGAGAAGCTGGAAGCAGAGACGGGACAAATGAAGATAAATAAAAAGGAAAAGTGGGGAATGAAACGGTGATGGGAGCAAGGTCAGAGAAGGGAAGGGGACGACCGCCGACGGGAGCAAGAGGGGTGGGAACGGAGAAGGGTGAAGGGGATTAAAACCAAAGAGGTGTTTCATAAAGGGAAAGAGAAATTAAAACATGCAAACTCAGGTTCTAACAAGAAAAAAGAAAATGACTGAAGCTGGAAATCTTACTGAGAGAGGGTGAAGCTTTTCATCGAATATATCCAGCAGTATTCCTCCATCTGTGTCCCTGGAGTGAGACAAAGCAGTTACTCGGTTGATTTGGCCATTCCGTGGGTTGACACCACATTTACTGCTTCCGGAGAGTAAATCTACGAATGCTCAGGAAATACCAGGTTACTGATACGATGCTGACAGTGTGAAACGCAAAGAGACACACTTAGGTAAAACAAAATACTGTAGACGGACAAAACGGCACAATCCAAACTGTCCGTTACATCGCTCAATTCACATTTTCATTAAATGAATTTTGACTGACTGAACTCAAAGTCCACATCTACGTCACAAACCCGAGACCGGAGTGCAGGTTTGAACACTCTGACACAAAGAAAATAAGCAGAGCTTCTGCCTTTACAGAAATTTCCGTCATCAGGCGCCCAGATGTCGACTGTGAGTGCTGAACGTTGACTGAGAATGCTCACCTGTTTTTTATATGGTAGTAAATCGCCAGCGCTACGCTGTAAAAGAAAAAACAATGCAGATGTTGATGTGAGTGACGGGGAAACAGGACGGACAAACTGTTTATCTTCAGTTGTGCTGTTTGTGCGCCGCTGTCAGCTTCTGACCATTTGATGGTGTATTTGAGGTTGGGCTGGCTGACTGTGTTGTCGTCGAGGAAGATGGTGGAGCAGGAGCTGCATTTCCGCCTCAGCGTTCCATGCTACCAGCACACACACACACACACACACACACACACACACACACACACACACACACACACACACACACAGGAACACACAGTGACTGTTACTTAGAGTGTACATGTTTTCGCCTGACCCACATAAAGCATGCCTGCTTTTCACGCACAGGGGGACACGAGACCTACGGATGTCACGGTTTTACATTTTCAGCTTTCTCTGTCTTAAGGCATGTGATTTATTCAAAGTAACACAAAGCTGATTTTTACTCAAAGCAAGGGATCGCTGGAAAATGTGTGGTTTAATGGGCTATTTTAACAAAGAGTGTGAAGTAACACGGGTTAACTTTGGGGAGAGAAACAGAAAAAGGTGCACACTCACATTATTGATGAAGAGGCTCTTTCGTTTTTCTTGCACTACAGAAAGAAAGACAGGTTCGTCAATAAATTTAATGTCCTCTGCACTGACAGCAGCTGCAAGACGAGTGCAAAACCCAGCAGTTAGCAACCGGTAGCAGACGCTGTTATCGCCAGAAGCAAAACACACTTCACAATGTTAATTGCAAGTCACAAAAAATTTAAAAAAAAAGCATTTTGTTCTAATTATTGAGGAGTGAGAGTTAAAGGGAGGGTTAGAGTAGAAATAAACAGGGAGTTTCGATAGAGAGAGGAAAAGGTGCTGTTGCACCACTAGGGGGAGACAAAGTCACACTCACGACTACTCACCACTCCTGTACGGCACCTCTGAAAAGAGAGGAGCCAAAAAACCTTATTGCATTTGCAGCAGAGTCACCGATTCTCCTAAAGTGACGACATTTCCAAATGTATCCATACTTCAGCAGCGGTTATCAGCCTTCGCTGATTTCATGCAAAATTTTAATCAAGAGAACATGCGAAAGAGCATCGGCAATGTCAGCAGCAACCTGGTAACTGCTGCACGCTCAAATATGGCTGTTTTCTCTGTGTCTGCTCCCCTGTTTGTGACCCACCTGGGGCTCGTAAGATGCGTGGGAGGGGGCTTCGCAATTATTAACGAGACAGGAGGAGAAAACATTGCTGCGACACAAAATTACATTCACGTTATTCTCTCTCACATGTTTTGATTTTTCTCTCGCAAAATACCAGGGAGCTTTGCCTCCCCGGGGCTTTAAAAACGGACCTAAATGAAACCGTTTCAGTCTTCGGTTGACCTGCTCACAGCTCGACTTCTGAGCAGGGGTCACCAGGGGGCTGCCCGAGTACAAAGGCTCAAAAAAACCAAAAACGTTGGAGGCCCAGTGAATGAAAGGATCGGGCTGGTTTCATATGACGTTTTTAGTATCATCAACACGTACCACAAACAGACCAAAACCAAACTTTATTTACTGTGGGGTTTCTGGACCACAGCTGCACAAAGGCACGTATCGGGCTGTGACTATGCACGCAACATTTGCTAGTGGCATTCTTTTACTGTTGGTTTGGCTTCTTCAGGGGATTTGTTGATTAAGAAACTTTTAAAAACTTAAAGAGCGTCAGCTTTATCACTTAAAGCCACGAGGAAGAGGGAGGGTGAAACACGGTATCTACTGTCCACGTGTGTAGAATGCGAAAGATTAAATTTAACCGGAAAAAGCATTTATCAGATGCCGTTTTCGCCTACTTCGACACCACAAAGCCGGTATTGTCTCGCTGTTTGTTCCCCCCGGCCAAGCGATGATCTCACGCCGTGGTGATTATGGCTCTTAGAAGCATGTTAATAATTCCTCAGTCCCCGTATCAACTCCCCCCAACGGGGTGCCGAAGTTCTCCGTCCGATGCCTCGGGCCGATCGCATAAAAACTGCAGACATCAGCCACCCACAGAGACGCAGCTCAGTTAATCCTCCCCGGATGAGGATTACGATGCTCAGTTTTTATTGAGTAACTTGTCCGTCCCATTTATTGGAATTAAAGTCGACAAAATATTAGGAACGGCTCTCAGTATAACCCGGGACAGTTCAACAGCACCACAAATTACAGCCTCTAAAAAGACCATTAAAATAAATCAACATCCTCTTAAACAGATTCAATAAAAACGGAACATTATAATCCTCATCCAGGGAGGATTTATTCCAGGCCTGTTGTATTAAACTGCATTATTCTTATCGAGGTGTATATAATAAGCTGGTAAGCGAGTGCAGATTAATTGAATCCCTGTGTGTACTAGTAACCCTTTCCCTGAACTGGAGAATCAGTATTTTGACTTTTATTTTTTACTGACTCAAAACCTGTAATGGGTCTGACATGGATCTCTTTCATCGCCGGAGTCATATGCAGCGAAGAACGTCACTGGCTAACGCCCCCTGGCTAACGGGGGGGGGGGGATTTCAAAGGATTTAACGTCAGTTGAAGCCCTTTACTCAGTCATCCGTGGCCCAAGGGGAAACGGAGCGGCCGGGTAACAACGTTAGACGACGCACGTTACGTTACCATAACAGCAGCGGTGCATAAAGGATTTGTTCCACCAGTTGATAATCCTAACACGCCTGGGTAGGGATAAAAAGTAAACAGAACGCTGCTGTCTTGCCGGCGCTGCGTCTGGTCTTAAACAAAGCGCTCTGGGATGGGCCGTTTACCATTTGCAGAGCTCGGGTCTCTGTCCAAAACAGTCCCACACTTTAGATGATCCTGCGCAAGGTTTTGTGGCCGCAGCTTGTGTTCCAGGGAATCCGAGCTTCGAGCCGGCGCAGCCATCTGTTGCTACGTGTAAATCGATGACATCGGCTGCGTGGAAGAGTCGCCCCGGCCCCTAAGCTGCTGCCGTTTAATATTTCTCTTTTCACGCTTCTCAAGAACCGTTCGCCCAAAAAAACCGCCACAGTCGATTCTGCACCTCCACGGGCCCTCGCCAATACGCGCGTGGAGTTTGAGGTCGATCGGACGAGCGGTTGCCGAGGAAAATCGAAGGACAGACAGACGGAGATTTCTCTTTTTTTTTCAGTGGGATGCGTTCACTAGAATTGAATTGAAAAAACGGATGCATCAATCAAATCCTTTGAAACAAAGCTACTTACCCTCATTCTGGGATTTGCTGAGGAATATGGTGCTGGCCCGCGGATGGTCCGACGGATTGAATTCCATGTTCAGCTCTGTCAAAACAGGAAGCGCATGGGTCACTTTGTGAAGTGGCGACGACAACCTGAGACACGTTACAGCTGCTGGCATCTTAAATGTTCCTTCAGTGCAAGTGCAGCCATAGCTCATGCATGCAAGGCAACGCAGCAAATAACGACCATGTTCTGTACAGGGCTGTTGGGATTGTTGATCAGTACCGGTTCGGAAGTGATTTGCAACAAAAAAAAGCTTAATTTATCATAAAAAGACAAGGTAACAAATGTGAGATCTTTTCCTGTAATGACTGTTTGTCTACAGAATCAGGATTCTTGAAATTTTGATGCTGACTATTTCAGGTTCAACATTCAGATGTTTTCTCCAGTCACAGATTATATTGTATTTTCTCGTTGTTTCCCACATGTGTGTTGTGGCTGTAAGCTTACGTTTTTCTTCCTCTTTACTCACAGACGGATCCGGGCATGATTCATGGCCCCCCAACCGGAGCTACTCTGGTCCGCATCGTGGCTACAGGAGCCGTAGACGCGTCTTGTAAAGCGCGAGGGAAGCGCTCTCAAAATATGTGCCGCCACCACACGCGCCAAAGTGCCTTGTAAATACCAGCAGCCACTTGATAACAGAGATAACGCTGGTTGATAATCACCCGTAAATGCTACTTTCTCCCCTAACTGAGCCGCCTTTTTCACAGGCAGCACTCAAACAGAACACGGTATTTAAAAAGATGGTTGTGGTGTTCAAAACACTGATGTACTCTTAACTGCGCTAAAAGAAAGTTTCCACTGAGATCCCTCAGAAAAGAGAGCAGCGTACTTCTAAACAACAGGAGAGCCTTGGTGTTTTCCGCTCACATCCCGAACTTTGCATTTCAAAGATGAAATCCAGTGGTGCGCTCCATCGAGGGAGGTATTTTCAAAAGCGGCCTTTAAAAAATGTCTGCATCGCCAAACGTTCTGACTCCCACAATATGACTGTACCAGAGCCAGATCAAGATCCGTGCTACTTGATTACAACGTCAGCGCTGGAAGAGCAGCGCCACCGGTCGTCTGTCTCCGTGACAGCAGCTGCCGTGGGACGACGGATTGCGGGGAATTAGAATGAGGATAACTTTGCTGTTCGCCAACAGGAAGTATGATAACAATCCTTTTTCCAAGAAGAATGGGCCGTTTTTCTAAACACCAGACCGCCCTGCAGGCTTGATTCAGCTTTCCAGATCTGCAAAATAACATTTCATTACTTTCAGGGCCCACAAAACTCACTTGAGTCATGATGATAATTCCCAAACTGCTCGCTTTCGATCTGGTCACCCTGTGTTAAAACAAAAACCTTGTGTGCACCTTGACGGCAGCGGGATTGCACGCAGATCTGTCATATGACACCGCACTGGTTTCAGCCTTTTGGACCCAAACGCAGGCGACAGTGTGCAGTATGAGAATGTGTGCGTACTCCAGCTTGATATGAGGACGTAGTCCCGTGAAACTGTCAGTAACGCGGCCCCGAAGACAGGGATCCTGCCAGAGGCAGCCATCTGACACACCTGCTGATGAATATTTGATTGATACTCCTTGTTAGTGAAGGGTTCTCCTAAATTATTCTCTGTTTTATCATCCACATGTTCCCTAATAACGTACTTCTGGGTCAGGTTTGTCAAACCCTGTTCCCCCTGGTTGCACCGCAGCATCCAAACCCTCTCCCCCCTCCTGCTGTTGTCAGGAACACAAACTGTACGTCTGATTAGTTCTGACCGAGCGCGGTCAGCAGCCCTCCGGGCTGAGCGGACTGAGCCTGGATTAGACTTGTGTCAGGTTAGCACCTTATGCAACAGTAATCAGGAGTATCACTGGGTCTGGCGGATTTCAACACATTTTACGAATTAGGGGCTTTAACGCTAGCTGGGCTGGTTCTCGGTGGGTCAGATCACTGACCTCATGGGGTTGAGAACATAAACAAAAGGGATTTCCTGTTGACCGACCAATGGAGCAAACTGGTCTGTTTTGAATGATCCACCAAACCGTATCTTAATGCAACCCAAAGGTACTGACTGGTGAAATCAGTCAGTCTGACATTTGATATCTGTTGTGGTCATGTCTCCGTGGTCACAAATTCCAAAACACATCTTTGCACTACAGCTACAGGTGTTTCAACGATTACAGACACGGATCTACTTTTACAGTGTGTCCACAGATGGAGTTTGTAGAAAAATAACAGTGAGCCGTTGCTTCCTTTCAATGGATTATATCTGGTAAGGAGCCACATGATAATGAAAAAAAAAAAGGGCCAATATCACAAATAATCCCCCTGTCGCAGTTTGTTTATATTGGGGGTTATTTGGAGGACCATGCCGGGATACATCAAATGGCATGAAACAAGCAGACACACACACACACACACACACACACACACACACACACACACACACACACACACACAGTGGAGGTGTCACTGACGTGTCAAACATGTGACACGTGTCTGACAACAGTCAGTCTAATTCACATACCGTCACAGTCACTTGAGTCTACAATAGAAGATAAGAGAATAAACAACTGTAATAACGGTATTATTTCATTTACTTTTTACTGCCCGATTCTTTCATCAGACCTTTCAATATCACGTCACGCAAATTCATGATGTGAAGCTACGTAACAGGCATGCCCTAACAAACCTGTTTGTTTCCTCTCCTTTGTTTCCAAAGGTTAATTCACTACAGTGCCACACCTCGTATGTATGTCAAACTCTTTGAATGGTTTCTACGTTTGAAAGGTTCTATTTACACATAAACGTGCCTCGTCCTCTACGCCCTGTGAAGCATTTTCGACTCAGCTGATCGATTGAAGCACCTCTGAGTGAATCTGACTGGAGCCGAGCTACTAGGGGTCCTACCTGGAGGAATTCCCAGGATGCACGGCAGCTGGTATCGAGCGTTGACATGCGATATTCACCGCCTAAAGTAAACTTTAAAGAAGACTTGCCGTCGGCACCTGCGCGGTGAAACAGGAGAAGCCCGGCTACCCTGTCAGCTGCCAAACCAACCGGTCTGCCTTACCGCTCTTACATAATGAATTAACAACAGGCGCACCCTGCTCTCAAAAGCCCAATCCATGATTGCACGACCGTGTTTCCGTCACGGTAGTCGGGTGTTTGGGTGGTAGTCCGCTCCCTCCAAGCATCTCGCTGCGTCGCCGTCAGAGCAATAAGCAGCAGTATATCCTCGCATGTGGCAGTCTCAGCAACGCCGTGCTGTCTATCAGTTACCGCAGTCTGTTTCGTTCCGAGGACACATCCATCCCACCCGTGTCTCCAATTCACGCCTGACAGTCAAGCGTCCTTCGGGGTTTTGTTAAATTTTCACATCATGAAAAACTGAGTCTTGACATTGCAAAGAACAACAAAGGATCCACTATTTTCTTCAATGGCCAAAAGGCTCGGGTGGAGCAGAAGCCTGCAGGCCCAAAAAAAAAAAAAAAAAATGCCATTTCTCCCAGACAAGACTAAATCTGTCCACTTAAAGCTTCCCTCATTAAGCAATGCTTTTAATTTTACCACTGAGTCTGCCTCAGCTCATTGCTTTTGAAATGTACTTCCCACAGACTGTACCACCGATCCTCGCAGCTCTCAACAACCGCCTGTATATAAAGGCCAGTCCCGTCACCTTTCCGAGCTCAGACAAGCCACGGCTCCCTTCGGACACCAAAATGGCCGAGCGGCCAAGCGAACGGCTAGCTGAAGAAAACGGACCTTTTAGCAGCTTAAAGCCCGAGGTTTCTTTCCTTTTTTTTCCCCCAGCAAACCAAAACAGAGCTAAAAGGAGAGTGACTACTGGGACTGACATCCATTAGGTGGACTCAGACACAACCCCAAACTGTTCTGAGTGCCGGATGCGCAAGTGGGCAACTGTTACCTAACACATTAGCCATAACATCTTCATAAGCGCTGTGCCTCTGACACTCGTACTGTTGGCTCCTCTGTAGTATCTTGTGTTGAACCAGTTGTCTTTGAGAGTTCAAGCTAGCCTAACTTTCTGGGTTAGACAGCTATTATGGTAACAATTTAATCCAAAAAACAAGTGTTGCAATGTACTGTGTTATTTATTCAAAAATGTAGATACGGTTCTTTTTTGTACTGTATTTATTAGGCTTCTCCCCACTGGGATTATCCACCACAAGGGCAGCTCAGCCTCTGAAAACAGCTCGACTTACATCTACGGTGTGCACCCGTATGGCCGTTATCCCAGTGTTATTGTTGGAGTCTGTGGTAGTATGAACCCTGGGTCGCTCCCATGCCGTCGGTGAAGATGGTCGCTGTTCAGTCATGCGCGTTGATCTCTGCAGGGTTCGCATTAGAGGAGAGTGTGGGTTCCTTTGAAAAACGTGCTACATGTGAATGTCTCTAATGTTGAAAGTAAGTGAAGTGGAAATCGCTTTGAAAAAAAAAAAAAAAGAGACCTGTACCATATTTCAACTACAGTACGGGGGATTTTCGTGTGTAACCGGGCTGAATGATGCGACCTGAACTCTATAACACAATAAACTGTCACATTTATCTAGAAAATGATAAACAAGAATAAACAACAAGTTCATGATTTTTCTTTTTTCATGGGGGGGTTGACTTCTTATATGTTTACCCTGATTAATTAAAGTATGACCAGTTAAGAGATCCTGGACTTCTGGTTAGGTTCCATTGGTTGATGTTGCTGTACAGGATTCAGATGATTTATGTTCTGAATATCGTAATATGAATAAATTTAGGTAAGTAGGAGTTTAATGATGTCAGTTTAAAAAAAAAAAAATCAGGTCGACTGGTCAGGCCTGCTGCTAGTGGTTCAGCGTTCGTTCCATTTCCATTATCGTGTCCCCGTGAAAACAACAGGAGGACGTTACCTTCACCCTCCTCATAGTGTTTCAACACACACGCATGCACGCACACACACACACACACACACACACACACAGATAGATACACACACACACACTGACCATTGGCCAGGAGTGGTAGCAGACTGGGTTAAATAAACCGAACAGACCTGTACACACATGCACACGGCCCCGTATTCCTGGAAGAGAAAGTTCCGCGGGAGAGCACTTATCAAACTCTTACACTTAGACACCCACACACCAACACACACACACACACACACACACACACACACACACACCAACACGCGCACACACACACACACAATCGCACCACTATCACTGTTGCCAAAGCTACTGAGTCTAATATGCTTGTGATACTGAAATGCTGCGACCACAATGATTTCACTGCTACCACAACTAATTATTTACAACCAACCCTACTGCTGCCACCGCCACTATTACTAATATTACTACCGCCGCTATGACTGCTGCTTTTGATAGTGCTGTTAACGCCACTGCGGCAACAGCTGTAACCGTCACCACAGCAATACCAGTACTAACGCTTCTACCATTTCATTATTACCTCTTCTACTATCAAAAAGTCACAATATGCGTCGTGGACCTGAAAAATGCACCACAATCTGCTTATAAAGAAGCTGCTTTATTTTACATTTTATTTAAAAGATTCCATTATATCACTAAACCTGTGAGAACATTTTCGTAAAAAAGGAAGAAATAATGAAACTTAAACACAGTTTTAAGTATTAAATGGGGGATTTAATAGTTTTAATCGTTTTTTGTAAAAACTATTGTAGGAGTATTGCTGTTATCCCACCAGACCCCGACGACTCCTTTCTAAACCTGGAGCAAACACAATGGACGGACTGATCGGCTGCGTTGTATTAATTATTCCATCGACCTGGTGGGAACGTCTCTGTTGAGCCAATTACACAAGCAGCTGATTATGTCCACCGGCAAGCGCGGGGCGTGTGAGAGACTGATCCGAGGAGGCGGTGCGCTCAGTGACAGCCTGCCTCGTCAGGCAGTGTGTGTCCTTCCGTTTGGAGCTTCGTGTAGAAGGTTTCAGGCATTAAACCAAAAAACCAAAAAATAAAAAAATAAAAAAAAAAATCAAAAAGTTTTTTTTTTTTCCATGATGAACGTGACAGAATCCAATCAGATTACATTTTTTTTTTATTTTTTTTTTTCTCCAGTTCCTCTCTTTTTTTTTTATTTTTAAAGATTAAGATGATAAGCATTAGCTGTGTGCAGTGAAGGATTCAAGGTTTTTGTTTTTTTTGCTTTTTCACTTTTTGTCATCTTCATTTGGAGTGAAGAGCGACAGCAGTGGAGAATTGCAAAAACAAACCAAACAAACAACAGGAGCAGCACCTCGGCTTTTCAGTTTCTCTTGATTTGGACTGAATGTAGTGGGGAGTGACAGTAAAAATAGATTCCACATCAGCCATGTAGGAAAGTATGAATACTGCATGCGTGCACTGGGCTGATGGGTGTTCAACCAGCGGTTGACCCCGGCTGGGAGGAGGATCACAAGGCCAAGTCAGATGACACATATTCAGCTGTGTCGGTCTGGTAGTGGCTTCTGGTTGTGATGAGACCTGACACGGTCCTGCAAAATCTGGTCCTCATTAATGCAAATCAGCTTGTGCTAAAAGTCTTCTCTGCCTCGGCGGCTCAAAGCCGACGTGCCTCTCTGAAGTGATAATTAGTGGGACGAGGCGCTCTTGGTGCAGACCTCGGAGTAAACCAGTCTCTCATTAGTAGTCAATAAATCAAACAAGGAGCCTCCCCTGTGAATATCCTGACCCGGAGAGGACTAATCTATTACAATCAAAGGAGAAGGAAAGAATAGGTCACGATCTTCTGGTTTCTGGACATCGATTCGGGTGTTTTCCGCCGCTACCTTTAATTGAGCTGTTTTCCGCCCAGCCAACATGCAGAGCTGAGCCAGTCATCTGTCCCTGGTGAAACGCATGACTGCTGCTGCTGCTGCTGCTGCTGCTGCTGCTGTTATAAAAATAGTAATGGGACTTGATGTAGCTTAGACAGTGGAAAGAATTGGATGTTTTGTGCTACTTCGGCAAAACTGCGTTATATTACTTTACTCTCCCTGGGCCAAACGTTCAACTGTCCAACACGGATATGAAGAAGTGTGATTAGACCCCCCCCCCCCTTTTTTTTTTTTTACCTCATTTAAAGCCAATCATTCCTCAGAGACCTGATTAGCTCAAAGGACTCGCATACTGTACATTCCTCACTGATTACCTCTGTATTCTCAGTTTACAGTCCTCTGCCACACTTGCAGCACACAGTTTGTGTATCCTGAGTCCTCTTGCTGTGATAATCATTGAAAGGGGATGAGCGCACATGATCCGAAAGGTTGTTCTGAGCAGATGACGAGCCGCGGAACTTGGAAAAAAAAAACTGAGGCGAGGGTGAACGAGACAATGAACAAAGTTTGTGAGTGTGTGTGTGTTTATGTTTTCAAGCAGGAGGAGCTGCTTCATCCCTCTTTCCTCCTGGTTTTTCTGATGGTTCCCTACGTTGGGCTTACCCCACCGCCCGGACCTGCCAGCAGCTGAATTTCCTGGATGCTCGCTCGCCTTGCAATGCATCCCAAACCTCATTTTCAGACCGTGCTATTCCTCGCGTGCCCACTGGTTATTTCCTGCCCTGACCCATCACCTGACCAGTCACCTGTCTACACACCTGCTCCCTATTAAACATTAGTGCAGGGATATACCCCCCCCAAGCCCACACTTACTCCTGTGCCAGCTATGTTGCAGTAGTTTTTCAGCCTTTGTCCCTTTTCCTGCTTGTTTTTTTGACCACTGCCTTGACTTTGCCCCTCCGATTTGTTTGCAGCTTCTGCCAAAGCCTAGAATTGGCTGTTAGCCTGAAGTAGACCAAGTAAACGCTGTTATATGCTCTACTGCCTTGCCTTTTGAGGCCTGTTTTTCTGAGTCTGAAACCAGTGTCTTTCATGGTCCTCTGGACTGCAGTCATTTAAACTTAAAGGCTTTAAAAAAAAGTTTTAAAAAAGTTAAAAAAAAAAAAAAAAAAACAAGCTACAGTTACTACATCAGAACAGTTCCCCAACATTGCAAGTTACATCCCAAGGTAACGGCACAGTACAATTATCTGAGATTGCAGCTAAGCCAGTGACAGGCTGCTGAGGATTGTGTATAGGACAGTATGTCTTTGGTATAACGTCAAAATGAGGCATGTTTTAGAAGAGTACAGGCAACGGAGGTTAGGAGAAAACTAAGTGAGAACAAAGAGGCCGGTAACTTTGAGTCACCGGTTTTACATTTCCACTGTTCGCGCCGCAGCCTGGCCACTCTCAATCTATTATGCAAAATCCAAAAATGTGATCGTAGATATCTCACTATTTACTTCCCAAGTGCACTCAACCCAGTGAAGAGGGGAACGAACAAAGACGTCGGTTGAAAAATAAGATCCATCATTCGGAGATCACAATACGTGCACGTACACATCAGTAAAACAGCATTTTAAAGTATTGTTATGCCCCAATGAGAGCACAGAACCTCAACATTATATTACATGGTATATTTACTGACAAGCTTTTGAAGCAAAACAACCCGACTTCCAGCCAGCAGCATCAGCTTTCAGCTCAGCTCTAGGTTTGACATTTGCCAGCTCTCAATCCAAATGACTAAGAAGCTATCCCAACGTAGGGTTGGCTAAACCACCCAAGTTTGGCTCTAAAGCGCCGGAGAAGCCAGTTTCCTTCCACCCCTCCATACACTGTACCTAAATATACGACCATCAGCTGACTCATGATGCCTCACAGAAACAACTGTCATCTTGAGAGAGAAACACAGCGGGCTTTGTCAAAGAGAGGCAGATCATATGATGGCTTTGTCCATGTCTCTCCTTCTCTCGCTCTCTCTCTCTCCCCCTCCATCTTCCACCTCCAGGGAGGGTAGTCATCGGCGTTGGTGTGTCTCCATATACCCAATTTCTCCTTTACCACAGTATATTGTGTGAGTCGACACAGCATTTACGTTACGGGAATGAATTTTCACACTCAATATTAGCAGACTTCAGATAGGTATTAGAGTGTAACTGACATTTCTGACTCAGTTCCATGGCTTGAAAGTTCTTCTACAGTTTCCCTATTTTTGCACGTTCCATTATTCTATGACTGTCATTCCTGGCTGTCGTTCAGCAAACGTTACATAGACTTGCTGATTATAACTAGTGGCATTACCAATATAAAAAAAACTTCTCAAAACATCACCAAAGCATAAATGACTTAAATTTGGTTGCTATCTGGTGTGAGTCCTTATACTAAAAGATTTCTAACAGTTTCTAATCTTGAGTTTTGAATTTTGGTAGTGGGACTACCCTTTTTGTTTACATTCATCTCAGATTGTCTCTAGTAAACTGACAGTAAAGCAAACTCAGATGTGTTCTACCTTTTCCGATACTAAATCTTATATTTATTAACACGCTGCCACGATATTTGTTGCAGGGGCATTAGTCTAATATTTAGCAAGAGGGCTTGTGAGCAAAGATGTGGGCGTGAAAAACAGAACGCCTATTTCTAAAGGATCTTCACCAAACCACTTAACCCCCAATAGCTGCAAAGGATGATTATACATACTGACAAAATCTGTCTCTCCAAAATAAACATTTCATTTCAAAATAAAATATGAGAGCCATGCAAAACAGCAAAAGCCTTCATTCTCCCAAACTGAACTCTTTGCTGAAGCTCTAAGCCAAGGGTTTGGCTCTGGACAGGCTTCAAGGCCCTACGCCAGTGAGATGATTGAGTTATGTGGTAAAGCGATTATCTGCCCTTAAAAAGAGAGGATGTTGGGAGGTCATTTTACGGCTCCAAGACTAAAATCCCCCAAGTGACACAACGGCCCACACGGGCACAGACAACTTGTTACACTGACGTTTCAGTCAAACTGAATGTCTGAGGATGGTGTTACAGTTAAGGTTTCCCACCACGGAAAACAAATTCTCGATACCAACATAACACGTTCTACTCACCGGGATTCTAAAGGTTAATCTGTTGAAGGTTTAATTATGAATGACTGACTTAAATACCACTGCACCTTTTGTGACGACATTTCCAGGCAAGGAGAGCAACAATTTTCAAATTCTAGTCTCTCCAGGTTTCCCACGACTCCTTGAACCTTGTAATCCTTATAATGTGTGACAGCTTGTCCAATCAAGAAATATTAATTCCCTACTAAGCAGCTTGTAAGACTGTGACCAAACCCAAGGCAGTACTCTCAGTACCGTACATCCTCACACGACCTTTTTACATCGGCAATCTACTTTGCAGTTCCTGTATTTAAAACAAAACAAAAATTCACTTTTAGGCAACCTGTAACTTTCGGTAACTTACTTTTGGTGACTTAGTTAGTTACTTGTAGTGTCCCTATGGATTTATAAGACAATGTTAGTGCATTTTGAGTGTATGATAATTATAATAAACAAAATATGACAAAAATTTAACAAATTTTGGAAACAAATATGTTATGCTGAATTGAATTACTTTATTAGGTTTGCAAACTCATTAAACTGAATGAAATGTTTATCTACGTGGCACAGTGGCTCAATACTTAGCATTTGCAGTGCTGCTAAGAGCAAGAATACAATTTCTTTGTCTCCAGACCTCCGCAACTCAGATCAGTTTGGTAATTTCATCCTTAATGGCTGTTTGATTGTTTTTCCAGTAAAAAAAAAAAGTCAAACCTATTAAGAATGACGACAGCATCTTTCTGTACTAGATCCAGAAAAACAGTGACAGAACAACTTCCAAATGACTGCCACAAATTTGGATGAGATCGCCGCAGTTGTTGCGGGAGATAACAACTCTTAAATCGGCGCGGTATGCGGCCAACATTAGAAGCATTAGCATTGGGTTAGCTGCTCCTAGCTAGCTGGCTAGCCAGCTTCGATGTCAACTGTAAGTGGCGTCAGTAGGACGGACGCACTGCTGAACAATGGATGGTTGGGGCAAAATAACAAACCATCCAAACAGAAAAAGACAAACATAAACAGAAGTTCACACTGAATAATGAAGTGAAAACAAAACGGCGGATGCGTCAGACTACCAGGCTAAGAACAACCTGGCCAATGCTGTCTCCTAGAAATGACGTCTGTATACAACTAAACAACACCATAAAATGCGGTTTGAAGGAAACGTAACTGCTACCGGACGACGTTGTCCATGAGCAAAAAGAGTAAATGGTGTCGATACGCGTATTTGGCAAATTGCAAATATGTTGATACTGAATGCTTCAGTAAAATGTTCACAGACAACGTATTTGTTTTCTGCCAAAATATCTGATCTTGCAGTACAATATCCATTTGTAGTGACTAAAGCATTATTAATCTTTTTTAATGGTTCTGTTTAGTCACTCACACCACTTGGTTAATGTTAGGGAACGATCCTGGTCTGGTTTAATACAGAAAAAGCTCACAGTGACTTCAGGCACAGCAGGTTTAAGTAAATAAGAAAATAAAAAAAAGCCATGATCTTTCCCAAACTTTAACCAAAGTGCTTTGTTGCCTAAACATAAGGCAGGACTGGATGCAAACCCCGCTCTCCGATCTGACCGTTGTGCGCTTTGTACGCCTGCCCTCCACCCAAACCATGTCATGGCGATTTGGTTTGAGTGAAGGGGGGGTCAGCTTTCAAATGATTGGTCATTTAAAGAATAAGTTGATCAACAGAAAATGAATGAACAACAATTTTCTTAATCAATTAATTGTTTGAGTCATTGATCAAGCAAATATGTCCAACACTTGCCGGTTCCAACTTTGCAATGTAAAGATTTTCTGCTGTTTTTTCTGTTTTATATCATTGTAAATTGAATATATATTAGGTTTTAGACTGTTTTCCTTAAAGAACAAGCAATTTGAAGAGGTCCCCTTGGGCTCTGGGGAATTGTGAAGGGCATTTTTCAATATTGAACGACATTTTTTTTTTAACGTAAAAATTAATAAATTAATTGCAAAATAACCCCCTGTGTCTTCAAGTAGGGACCTGCTCCGCTGCTTTGGCCACGGCACTGGTCAGCCTCTCTGTGGACAAAATTGGCCACCACTAAATGGGTTGAATGGAGCAGACCCGTTGCGGGTCTGCGCCAAACTCAGACGGGCTCCAAATCTAATACTATTGCATCACAGTGCACTTTAACTAAAGTGTTACCAACTTTTTAATGCACAAAAGCCAGTGCGTTCAATCAGGAACAGATGATGTCTTTGAAAGCAGCATGTCATACTCTAAATTTAGGCGTGAATGCTTGGCAATCATCTGCCCCTGGAGGTTTTCTCCTATCTGCTCTGACACAGGCCACAGGCTCACAGCTGCCTCCCTGGGCTTTTCTTTGGAGGTTGAAGAGTTTTTTTGTTTTTTGTTTTGTTTGTTTTTTTCTGACGGTGCAGATCCTAATGAGGCCCACTAATCTCCATCAAACTGTCTGTGAACTCGTAACAGAGCCAACGCATTAGACGCGCTCCGGTTTCAATCACCACGCCGCCGAGACAGACGGCCTCTCAGCACGAGTTGTCTTTAGTCCCGTCAAGAAGCGTCGGCTTAACGTCAATTTTCTGTCCACGAATCTTCTTCGCGTCACGTTTTCCCACTCTGTTAGGACAGCGTCTGGTTCTAGACTAAAGTGATGATGCAAAATATTATTTAGGAAAAAAAACAAAAACCTTCCACTTTGCTGTGCAACAATATGACACCGGCCCCGCCACTGAAACTGGAGCCACGATAACAGTATAACCTCCCACTGTAATATGAAGCACTCCAGTTCATAGAATCCACAAATGGCACACAGGAGGTAAGCGGCGTGCACCAGAGGAAATGACCTCACCGATCAATGGACAGCAGCTCTTTCACCATGCCGACCCCGTGCAGTCGAAGGGCTGCGCTCCTTTTTGACAGCATATCGGAGACTGGAAGGCTTTCTACGGCAGAGACAGCAAGCTGCCATCAAGCCTAGTCTTAATTCATGTGAGACTGGCACTGTAGGATGGCAAGACCGTGTCCAAAGTTCACGTCTTCTTTTTCTACTAATAAAGACTTTGAGAAGAGGTAGACTTTGTTTGTTTTTGTTTTTTTTAACTTCAAAATGCCATCCAGACCTTCCAGACCCATGAAACCTTCTGGTTTCAGATTATTTCCTGTGACTGGGCGCAATTTATTTATTTTTTTTCCACCTAACAAACTGCAAGACAGTCCGACAATCGCACCCACGTTATGCAGCAACTGTACCCCCCCCAAAATGGAAACTTGCACTGCATCCCTGGTGTGAGGACGTATAGAGCCAGGAGCAACCAGCGTTTGAGGCTACTACAGATGTCACCCAGTGTTATTAGCAACGTACACCCGTAAGACCAACGGTCAAAGACAAAATGGGTGGATATATCGGTAGTGTTACAAAATATTTGCCCAAATATTATTGGCCTCGTAACTACACGGGCAGACTTTCTGATGGTGTTTGGTGGAAAACAAAACTTCACAGAGTCTGTGCAATTTCTGAAAAAAAACGGGTCTTGTACAGTTTCTGAGAAAAATCCATTTCTATGTGATGCCTGGCTGTTGGCTGAAAATAGGCAACCCATTTAGTAGGCACTTTCCAGTGTGAATGGCTCAATTGTAATGCATATTAGCATGTGTCAATGGAGGGGACTGTGTTCCGCGGTTGCAGTTTCTTTCATGCACAGGCCGAAAACAAAGACCAGCACAAAGGAGTCTGCCCTCACGCACAGAACGCTGTCTGCGGCTCCATATCTGTCTGCAAGGACAAATGAGCAGAACGAGGGCAAACACACGACTTACCCGTGTGCGCGGCTGCAAAACAGGGGCGGCAGCTGTTTCTCCAGCTGTTCTAAGAGGAGATGGCAGAGGAGGTCGAGGGTGACCATCGAAGCTTACGAATGACTGTGGGATCTGATTCTGAAGGCTACGGTGGCCCTAATGGGAACGATATTTCCTGCCCCTTCAGTGGAGTGTCACCAGGCTTAATGTCATACACGGGCTCTTTTGCTCCCTTTATCTTGTGATGCTCTTATGATGGAGCTCCGATTTGCTGTCCTCTGGATGTTACGAGCCCCTGTATTCATTTTCATGACAATTTCCAAAATGATGTTGGGTTGAATTGTACGGTGTTTGGAAACATTACCGCCTCACTACAACCCCCCCCCCCTCCCCGTGACATTTCCTGTGGTGTGTCCCTTGGCCCGTAACGGTTCCGTTAGGTTGCTGTGGTCACCGTAGTCGCCTTTCACCTCCAACTGTCAAACTATAATAAGCACTACCATGTAAGCAATGCACGCCATTCTCGACCAATCACAGGCTCGCCATTTAACTTTATCAGCGGGTTGGCTTTCGTATCGTCGTCACATGTCACGGTGAAAGCTTAAACACTGCAAATGTTTTGGGTTTGTTTTGGGTTTTACCGTCGACGTTCTCCCTGTCGCTGATGTGCTGCAGGTTGCATCCCGTCTCCTCCCTGCTCAGATCCGACTCCTGGTGGTACGACTCCAGCCTGGAGTGGGCATTTCGGCGGAGCTTGGGGCTGGCGGACACGCAGCAAGAGGTCGTGCTCCCCATCTCGCTCCCCTGTCGTCCCCGGGGGTGGGCTGCGCGGCTCGATCGATCCTTGCCTCTGAAGCCGGAGCCCCGAACGGCGGGTCACCATAGATCACCAGTGCGCAAAGGGTGCATCCGCAGCAGCGCCCATGGGTCCTGTCGGTCTGCGGCGTCCGCGGAGGATGGATGCGTCGCTTCTACCGGTAGCGGCCGATGTATGTAACGGAGCGTCCTGCCACCGCTGTCCCGGGCGTCATAAAACGGGACGCATACTGCTCCAGACAGAGACGAGCGGCGACGGGCGCGCAGTGCGGTGTGGATTGGTGCTGCTGCTGCTGCTGCTGCTGGCTGTCAGGGGGATAGACCGGCAGGGAAGGCTGCGAGCCCCGAGAAAAGGTTCCGGTTCAAGTGGGTGGTTACAAATGAGAGAGCAGGGAGATAGAGGAGCGGCGACGGGGCCGACTTCATGATTTACTGCTGAGATGCATACATTTCTTTTTGCTTTTTAATGCCGATAATAGTCTGCTGCTCCAGTTTGCCCTTAGAAGGGTTAAAGATCTGGCAACATTTATTTTTTTACTTTATTTTTTATATACTTATATATGCATCGCATACGTATACTGAGTTTCAACAGAATATGAATTTAATCTGTATTTGTGTGTTCATTTTTGAGATTCAAGTGGCCGAGCAGGGATAAAAGGATGAAGAAATATTCCAGCATGACTCTATTAAAGGGCACTTCTATCTCAGGGCCAGGTTTAGATCAGGGCCAGGTTTTTTTCTAGATTCAAATAATCTGTTTGTTGGTAAAGCTTGTCAAAAAAGGTGGGATAAAACATTGAATCGGTGCCTCAAGAGACGCTGTAGGGGTGGAATACGTTCCAGTGGTCACGTTTGAAAGGACGGCGGGGTCGGAGAGAGAGCAGCAAATCCCAGACCTGCACAGTTGTGCTACATAGGACAAAAGCTGCAAAACACAAAAACAACATAGGAGTGTAAAGAGCAAAAGGTCAAACTCCCAGGGTCAAATGTACCAACCAGACAAAGAATGTTTGTCTGGTTGGTACATGTCACAGTTGAATTCCTTCATGTTTGAAAGAATTCAAACGTGAGCCGTTTAATATTTTGGTTTCTTCTAGTCCGCACGGTTTAAGGTTTCCCCTGAGTCGCTTTCCGGAGCACCGGGCCACCCCGAATCAACTTGTGGAGATTTTTTTTATTTTTAAACCGTCTGGTTCAGTTAAAATGGCGACCTCTGCTGGCCAACCCCCTAGTTTCTACGGCTCTGCTTTTAAATGTTTTGGCAGATCGAGACACAAGTCCCGGTATTCAAAACCAACGCGTCACGTCAACCTAAACGTGCAAACGTAGGCCTCATCATAAACCTGCTTTTTACCAGCTCGCACACATAGACAAGAGTCTGCGACACGAGTGTCATAGTTCATTTACTGGCTCGCCTACTTTTTTGCGCACCAGGATTAAAAAAGCACATCCACCACGGTGCACATCAGGGCCGAATTATCCCTGGCTGACGACACAATACGTTGTTTGCGAACAGCAGACAAATCAGCAGCTGCAGGAAGCTCTTTTAGCTTCCTGTTGCCGTCCGCTCAGAGTCCGCATCTGAACTTACCTCCTGATACACTGCCGCCAATTCATCCACGCGCCTGGCTGCAGCTTGTTGACGCAGTGTGAAGCTACGAGGACGCGTACAACCAACTTTTAAAAGGGGGCGCAGATACGTGCAAATGCTGACGGGGAAGGCGAGAGTACGTCAGCACTCGGCGCAAAGTCGGTACAGAAAACTGGGCCGTGCGAAGGAGCTCAGCACCTGCTGTCATCGCCTCCTGGCCGATTCTTTGGCCTTAGCGCGTCTGCGGAGTCTCAAGAGTGGGATCGTGGCACACACTTTTGGGCAGCCTCCCCTCGAAGGAAATCGTGGTGTTGCACTGGGTTGTATGAAGTCGTTGTACGAGGAATGAAAGAAGAGAGCTTGGGAGCTTTGACGCCGGTCCTTACCTTTCTTTTGTGTTGAGTGTTTTCAGATGCTGGGGCCTGATTCCACCACTGGAAGAGGCGTGTTTGCGGCACACGTCATTGGAAGCGTGCCGAGGGCTTAACGAGGCCTCGTACCTGGTAGTCAAGCGATCTCTGGCGTGTCGAAGTGAGGCGTCGACGCACCCCTTAGCCGTACGTCTGCTCAAACTTGTCACTACCGTGTCGAGTACTCCGCTTCAACTGCTCATGGAATGATTACTGGATATTGTACATGAAGGAAGTGACTGAAATAACAAATCTGCTAGTAAATCTGATGGGTCTGTTTCAATATGATCAACATTTTAAAACTATTAATGCGAGATATATAAGTTAAGGAAGTGGGGAAAGTTTGTAAAAGTTGAAAACAACTAAATATTTTACAGTGCAGAGTTGGAGCTTTCTGTTGCAGCAGCGTGTGTCGAACAGCAGAGGTCCTCCTTGACTGCCGCAGTGACGCACTGTTTATGTTGTCAAGGAAGTAGGCTTCATCTTGCCGCCTGAAGGCAGCTAGTCTCTAGGTGGAAATTTCCACTCCAGTCACATTGGCCCAAAGGCCTTGAGAATGTTTGAATTTAAATAAACTGCCATGCTGCAGCTTCTCAAGTTCTGGTTTGTTTTTAGCATAAGCAGAGGAGCAAGGCAGTAAATGCAGGGGATTTAAAGTTTGGATAAATACTTTTGAAAATGAAATATTTCAGGTTTAAAACAGCAGGTGACCTGATACTGATTAATCCCTATAGTAGAGCAAAATCCCTTCGACTAAATTCACATTTGCTCCAACAGAACGAATGTGAAGTTCGGTGATGCCAGCAAAGTTAAGTGATTCACTGCGCAAAATACTAAATCAAACACATCAAATGAAACTGGGAATTTATGCAACATTAAGACCGATGCTTCATTGTTGGGGAACGGCGAGGGTTTCTGTTCATAAACAGCAGTTTCAAGGTTTCCCTCAGTGGCATTTTTCTCCTTTTCAACTTACTCTCCTGTGTGTGTGTGTGTGTGTGTGTGTGTGTGTGTGTGTGTGTCTGTGCTTTATTGTGTTCAGAGAAAGCAACAGTGTACAGTATGTGTGCATGCATGCGTCTGAGACGGTATGATAACAGAGTTTTATTAGTCTACGGTGCTTGGATGCGTGTGTGAGACTGTGACACGTGAATTTGAGGAAAAAGACTGATCCCACTCTCATAGAGAAACACACACGGAATCGTTGTAGTGTTTCGTTTGCGACACGACATTGAATTACACCTCCAGAGAAGGCAACTTCTGATTTCTGACATTCAAGACGGAGGTATTGCGCTGCTGCCTCAAGCCACACGCGGCTGCACAGGAAAGGCAGGAACAGCCAAAGGTATGCCGTAACAACATCGCATACTTTGGCCTTGATTTCAGTTGTGTGTGTAAACCGGGCGTAAACTGCCTGTGGGGCCTACATTCTATGGGGGATGTTCACCTTTTTCGTTTCATAAAAGCTCCGACATGAGAAGCACTGAGCGAGTGAAAGGGACAGAATGAATACAGTGGCACCAAAGTGAAATGAGAGGTCAAGGAAGTAATAACTAAATAAATAAAACTGGACCTTACACAGAATTTTTTCCCTCTCTCTTCATTTTCTACATTGAAGTTATTTAAGGTGCAGTATTTAAGTGTCCCCCGGTACCAACTTGAGGCAGGAAATTTGCTTCGTGCAGCTTCAGCGGCACCCACGTGAAAAGCCGGTCTGTATTCCGAAGAGGACGACAATGCATGAGTACGATTAGTGAGTCACAGTCCATGTCACATTTGAATATTTTATTAGATAAACCAAAAAAAAGTTTCAGTTTTACGATTCAAACGAGGAAGTTCACCAAGGTAAAAGATGGAGCCATCTGAAACAGCA
Organism: Xiphias gladius; assembly: GCF_016859285.1. NCBI lineage: Eukaryota > Metazoa > Chordata > Actinopteri > Istiophoriformes > Xiphiidae > Xiphias > Xiphias gladius. The sequence goes on along the minus strand of NC_053413.1, from coordinate 24,893,034 downwards.
AAAAACTTCATACAGAGGAAGTCAAGTCAACTGTTATCAAAGAAAAGCTGAATTTTATCATCAGCTGATGTAATCTGCAATTTAAAAGAAGGGGCATTCAATTGGGAATACAAAGCAGTCCAGGTTTGGTTTGTAAAAATTGAGACTGCCACAGGATGATTCACACTGTCGTCTTTGAGCTAAACAGCGGAAAATAGCTAACTGCTACTTAAATGGCTTTGGCGGCCAACGGAGGCGGTCTGTTACACCAGGCAGCGCTCCGTCTATCATTTTCTACAGGCCTAGCAGGAAAATGTGTTCGGTGGAGCAAACCCGACAACTACGTAAACTGAAACAGAGAAAGCAAGCGCCTTTTGATATCACCAGCACCAGAAACATTAACACAAGCTGATATAATATCATTAAAATACAATGTCTTTACATTAAAAAAAAAAGGAAAAGAGAAAAGAAATTGGCATCACCCTTTAAACAGAGCATTTTAATATCTAGCCATAATCAAATACTGTTTTATTCCACAATGGATTTCCATCATTTGAAAAAACGAAACGGATGCTCGTATGACTGCGAAGCACAAAAGTTACTCTTCGGGCTATGAGTCATTGTAAGATGTTTCTTCACGAAACGGAGGTTTTTCAGGATCGAATTGACAGCTACATTTTTCACATGTTTAACAACAAGGTAATAGGTAACATTTGTTTTGTAGAATATATAAACTTGTGGAGTGAAATTTGTGAAATAACTGTAATAGAATAGAAATTCTAAGAATATCCACACTGACACTTTTGTACTTTCTGTGCTTTGACTAAAGATCAGTTGTGTTCTGTCATTTCAAATACTACAATCAACTCACTTCAGTGATGACAAATGAAGATTCTTTTGGACTTTTGATTCAGATAACGCCCCCCCCCCAACATTGGCATGAAATATCTTGGGAAGTTCTGTGCATTCACAGCCAAACATAGAAGGATTTTCATCTTGAATTCTTTTACTTCACCGATGTTTCTTGAAAAACCTTTCTGACCTAATCAAGAGTTTCTATACCAACTGGAAACAGGCTGATGACATCCAGGAAATCATTTCCCTGAAATAATGCTTGAGGATGTTTCTCTATAATTGTGTTTTTGCATTAAGGAATGCATGAAACGACTAAGAAAAGAAGCATAAATTACACAAACGACATTATCAGGTAAACATGGCAGAGTTGCCCGGTTTGCAGCCGATGGTGGATCTGCGTAACTTTTTGTGCACTTTTTCTGACCTCATAGAAACTTGCTGGTAGCGAGACCGGGATGACCCACCAAGGTTTTTCGTAATCTCTGCACTTGAGCGGTGCATTTTCAGGAAGCACCTGTATTTCCTCTTCCTGTTCCTCTTCTTCAGCTGGCTCTCATTGGCTGGCTTCACCCATGCATAAAAGCAACAGCAAGCATAGTGTGTACGACACTTGAGTCTTCACATGCAAAGAGCACAAGATAAGAACAAGAGCAAAACTGGCAAGCTCAAGCTATTCGAATTCCCCGGGACACTTCTGAATTCGGCGTAAACCAGGCCTGAGTGAGCAGAGAAACAAAGACAGTCAAAGCAGTTTTTGTTCCAGAGTCTTTTCTTTTTTTGTTTTGCTGTAGCAGTTTGTAAGCGGCACTGTCTTCAGCCCCTGACCACAAACAGCCGCTGCTACTCAGCTTTGTGGCAGTAAATGTCCTTCAGTGCTTTCAACTCTTCAATCAGGGTCTTGTTTTGGTTTTCCAACACAGCCACGCGGTTTTCCAGACATTTGACGTACTCTTTCTTTTTCCTGCGGCACTCGCGAGCTGCCTCCCTGGAGAGGAAAGAGGAGGACAATACGTTTGAGTCTCTTGGGGAAAACGTTATTTAGCATCCAGACAAAACGCAAGCCGCGCACAATCCGAAGGAGCAGTTCAGGTTCAAGTGCAGGTTTTATTGGCAAACTGCTTCCAACTTTATGTCCATATTTTCCCAGACAAGCATTTATTTTACCTGCTGCAGCAAATCCCTTTCAAACATGAACAATCAAGGGGCACCGAAACATTTCCCCCCTACCTGTTTTTCATCAATCTGACCTCCCTCTTGCGGGTGATCTCTTCAGCGTGTTGTGATGAGGGGCTCTGTATGGAGCCCGGGGACGCAGCCATCACAATGCTTTGAGCCAGGCCCGAGTTGGGCGACCGCAGCTGGTAGGCGGGGATGTCTCCCGTGGCAGCTATGGGGAAAGACGGACAAAAAGCATTAGAGCTCCACATTCTGTAACTTTCTTAAGTTTTTTTTCTGCCCTTTTTCCTCTCATATGATGACATGTGATCAATGAAAGGAAACAATGACCTTTTTTTCCAGATCTTTACAATTTGTATCAACTATATATTTCAATCACACACAGTCTATTTCTTCACATTTCCCCTTAAAAATACAGTAAAAAAAAGGCATGTATTTCACCAGAGGATGTTCGACAGCAACTTCAGCCAATAACGTTTATCTGCTCTCCTTCCTGTCTAAAAAGATGAATTTCCTCTGACCATGACTCTTCTTGTGAACAAATCTTTGGTCGTAAATGACCCGAGCTGTTGGCACATAAGCTCTGAAAATATTTTTGGTCACTTTTGTTCCATCCGTGGGCCCTTTTTAAAACCTTAATGTGCAGTTGCCCCCATAGAACGTCGCAGAATGAGCTGATAGATCGTTGACTGTTTTCGCACACAGTCTCACGGAGCTGGTTAAATTAAAGCAAACGAGGGAAGTCAATTGAAATAGCCTATTTACACACACATTTTACTTTTTCCGGTAACGGCAACAACGAAGAGGATTGTGCACTCCTCAGAAAATTATTTTAATCTTTTCTTCTATTTGCTCGAGGCAAATAAATATGTCTGGAAAAAGATACGATGCATTCTCATTGCGTGGGGTAGCAAGCAAGTGGCAAAAATACAGCCCCTGAAGATGAGAGTTGTGCTGCAGTTCCTGTAATGGCCACTGATGCTGGCTGGCAAAAAACAAAACAAAAAACGACTTCATGAACATGTTAAGACCTCTTTACAGCGGATCATGTGTCAGGGGTATTTTCCTAAACTTGTGTGCACGAACTTGTAATTTGTGCTCTGTCATTAATAAAATGTACGCACAAATGACTAATTTCCTAAGTACTTAAATCATAACCACAAAATGAGCAATTTATGCTCTTGGATTAGTGTCAAGTGGATGTGACTGTAGTTAGAACTGAAGTTACATGTTTGGCTACTCTGGTCCGTCAGGGAGGAGCCCCAGAGTGTTTGCAGCTGGCCAGCAGCTTTGTTTTGGCACTGGTGTGTCTCCAAATACTGAATTCACTCCATCATGTTAATATTCTTAGGTTATCACATTTAACACTTTTCTCTTTCAACTTTTCAACTTTTCTGTCCAGCTTCGGTTGCTGTCCGTTGGGTGCACGACTATGTCACCGTGAAGCCACATGCGGGATAAACAATAACCAGACCACGGTCTGATCTAAATAAGCTGCTTGAGTTTAATTCAGTTTTGTTTTGGACGGCAAGACAAATTCTGGACTCAAACATATAGTGAAACGTTAACAACATTGGTTCACATTTTGTTCTGTTAAGTCAAGCGAATATATTGTTAACTTAGGGGAATGTATTAACGCTTCAGATGCACAGGTTAGTTTTCTCCTTTTGGATACTCGCCACAGTTCTCAGTAGGTAATTTCCCTCGAGTGTTTGTGAGGCGATGTTGCATTAACCGTACTGCAAACACTGCATGCTACTGATAACTGGTAGTTTGTTGTATTTGTCAGTAAAAGTGGCAGTGATTCTAGAAAAACCAGTAAAAAGCAGCTTTCCGGATGTGGTTTTTATGTGCTGCTTGAGGTGAGTCATGTAATTAATAACTCAACTGTTACCCACTCTGCCTGCTGTCTCTCACCATTTCAGTTTCTCTTCTTCACTCTGTTCCTGAGAAGTTTCTGTCTTCTCCCCCTCTCTCCTGTCAGCACGCACGCGCAAAGACACACACACACTCACACACGCGCAAACACACACACACACACAGACACACACACACACACACACACACACACACACACACACACACACACACACACACAAACGTCTCCCTTTTTCTCTCTCATTGTGATAACAGAGTGACTTGGGCCGTGCTGACGTCAGTGTGTGCGTCGCACTCGCCCATTTTGCATTCTCTCTTCCCTGCCTGGCTTCTCTTCCAGGAAACTGGAGTGACGTCAAACCGACGACTATCTTACCCCCTCAATGCCACCCGCCCCTTCACTTATTACCCCCCCCCCTCCCTGCCTTTCTGCCTGACAACCAATGGAATTGTTCAGAGAGCGGACTGTCTGTGTGTGTGTGTGTGTTTGTGTCTCTCTCTGTGTGTGTGTGTGTGTGTGTGTGTGTAACAGCGGGATACAGACTGACAGGAACAGAGTTGAGCAAACTCACCAAATGCTCGTTGGCTTGTTTTCTCTGTTTTACAACACAACCCTGAACTGTCAGTGCTTTTCCATGTTGTAAAGGGAAGGACAGCTGTCCAATCTGTGGCATGTCTCCTCCTCAATTTCACAGTGCATTAAGTGAAAGTTATGCAAAAGTGATCCAAATTTCATCAGTATTTGTTGGCAAGAAAAATGTTTGCCCTTACAGTTGGATAAGTAAAAGATTTGCTTGCGCAGCTGATAAAATAATCTCATAATACCTCCAAAACGATTTTAATTTTTTCAATTCAATTCAAGTCAATTTTATTTATACAGAGCCCAAATCATAGCAGAGGTTATCTCAGGGCACTTTTCACATAGAGCAGGTGGAACCTTATAAATACTTATACATGTCTAACAAAAAGGTAGCAGAAATAAACACAAAAAAATATGTATAAGAGAAACTCTACCTGACTCGGTCTCATCCCCAGTTACAGCCATCTCTTGTTTCCAATAATCCAGCACCACGGCAGCAAAACACCTCAACACAGAAACGCTGGTCTAGCCTTACTCCTTTTTTTGCTTTTACTAAAACCCCTTTCTTCTTCTTCTCCCCTCTCTCTCTCAGCTCTTCTCTGCATCAGAGTGGTCACTCGTCAACTTTGCAGCCCGATTACAATTACAGGCATTGACATCACAATGACATCACTCCTGCCCGCTGAAGTCAGTAAAACACTGGATTAGAGTTCCTCCCACCCACCCCGCGGATCAGCCGCTGAAGTGGAGAAACACAATGTGAGCTGGGTAGGCAGGCGGACGGGGAGGCGGGGAGGCGGGGAGGGAGGGAGGGAGGGAGGGAGGGGGGGGCTTGGTAGTGGAGGGGAGTCGTATTTTTAGCACTAGTGACGCAACTAGAGAGACGCTCAACAAACAAGAGGATATTGTGTCCCAAGTGGCTGCCGTGCAAACTGTTGAGCACCCTGATTGGAGTTATTCTGTGCCCGTGTCTTAAAAGGGACAGATAAGGGAAGACAGAGAGAACAAGTATAACTGAGGTTTTACATTATTTGTTCAAAGTTAGCACAACATGGCCACTACTCACATTGCTGAATTCTACTACCGCGTAACGGTGATTTTAACCAAGCCCGTGAAAAGATAATATGCCTTATGGGTCTTAGCTGGTAAAATCCTCAGCACAGAGAAGGTGACACATTTTACGTATCTGGTAACTGCAATAACACTTTCGTTGGAATAAGTAGGGAAATTACTGGCTTTGTTACTTGTTACATACAAACAGTACAACCACTGTGGAGTCAAAGTCAAACCTGATGAAAAGATAAGAGTTCTCTGCTCGTTAATTTGATGGTATTATCATGAAATACAAGGAGTCATATGTCAACTTCAGCTTCTGAGACATTTTAACAAAACATTGTCTCTCAGGTTTTTACAGCAACTGTTATCTCGCACAGTTAATGTGGTTCCACACTTTCACACATCCTAAGCATGAAAACAATGGTCTTTTGAAATTACTGGATCTGAAGAATAGTAAATATCTGGGCCACTCAGGTGTTTTTGAGCATATGACCTGACTTGAACTGATATGATTCATTATGTACTATTTCTGACTGAACTTCTCATTCAATCATTTGACCACAGTATCTGAATAGTTTCATTCCCATCTGATTGTAAATGCATGACAAACACACTGGCAAAAATTACACTTTACATTTGGGACTATTAAGCCTGTTGTTAATATTATTTTCTCAAAATAACTGGCTATCGACAAAAAATTAAGTTACGCTCCGAGGGAAATTCCAGGTTTAAATTGGATTTTTACTGTATTTATTAGAACAAAACGTACTTCATGGTGCTTTCACTGGTCCTCCACTGTATTCCACACTTGTCCACTTTTAAAAGCATTTTTTCGTGAACTAGCGTAGGACGGAAACTTCTTTAAGTGATTGAATATATCAGAGTGTATATGTTTGTTGTATTACTTTCTCAAAGAGTTGCTTGCACTGATTGGGATTCGGTGTGTTCACATGCTAACAGAAAAACCATTCATAAGCTGTTTTGATGGAAACTCAGAGCCATAACAGAAACAGGCAGACAAAGGAGACGGATGATATGGATACGGTTCCTTCTCCTTAACCAACTTTTAAAGTTATAGCTTAACTCAGCTGTTTTATGTGTCTAATTAGCTTCAGGTACTAAATTAGCTAAAGGGAATTAGCTACTGTTTCTTTAAATTCCTCTTACTTTAATAAAGCTTTACTGCCTAACCTTCCTGGTCTCTCAGGTACAACACCCTCCGGTCTGCTCAGACGTTTCCTGGTTCTCACCCATTACTGAGATCCGCCAGCGGAAGGTTGGGTGTATACAGCATGAGAGCAAAGTGCAAGAGCACACTGGCCCGTGCGCAGCTGATCACCAAATACAAATGAGAAATGGGACAGACAGCTCTTTTTGTGTTGACTGAAGCAATCTGATGTTCAATTTAGTTGACAAATGGCAGAGAAAGGAATTGATCTGGACCCACAAATGCCTTGCTGTTCAATCTGTCTGGCTCTACTGAAGGATTCATTGACTATTCCTTGTGGGCACAGCTCCCACATGGGCTGTGTTAAAAGTCTCTGGGATGACGATGTAGCCGAGATGCTACCAACACCGAGCTGCCCTCAGTGTAGGAAGACCGTCACACTGAGGCCCGTCCTGGTGAAAAACACTGTATTGGCAGATTTAGCGAAGAAGCCGGAGAAGATTGTATTCCAATCCGATCACTCCTATGCTGGACCTGAGATGTCTGCCCTCGGAGCAAGCTGAAAGCCCTCGTCCCGTCTGGTGTGTAAGGCTCCTTAAGTTGAGCAACACCTCGAACCTCACAATGACTCACCTACGTTTGAAAAACACAAACTTGTCAACCTTACCAAGAAGCTTCAGGCGAATGTCTGCTCTTGTTGTAAGAAGGTTAAGGAGGTTTTCTGCCGTACTCACCAGTGTATCTTGTTACCTTTGTTTCATAGATGAACATAAAGGCCACGACACAGTCTCTGCTAGAGCAGAAAGAGCAGAGAGAGCTCGAGCTGAGGTGACAAAAAATCAAGCAGAGAATACAGGACAAAAAGAGGAACACGAGGATCCTTCAACAGGAGGTAGAGGTTCTCAATCGCTCGGCTGATAAAGCAGTGGATGATCTTTATTGAGGTAGTTTGTACGATTGACAAACAAAGTTATGATGTGAGGCGGCAGATCAGATTCCGGCCGAAAATTGAAGTGAGTCGGGCTGAAGAACTTCAATAGAAGCTGGAGAAGGAGATCGCTGATCTTCTCAGAGGATGACCCCTACTTCCTAAAGAGGAAGCTCTCACTCTCCTGTCTCAATGAATCCACCGACTCACCCAACACAAATACCCGTCGTCTTTGGTATGTTGAAGGTTTGACAGTGGCTGTGTCAGAGGTTAGAGATAGACTTTGTGGGATTCTAAATGAGGAACGACAAAAGATCTCAAGGACAGTGACTGAAGGGGATGTTTTACCGATACCTCCACAGCCCAAGACCAGAGCTGAGTTCTTACAGTAGCGTAGTACCCAGACAGATTTCTAGAGAGGTGTCAGGTCTTGAGCAACGAGGGTCTAACTGGACGTTGATACGGGGAGGTAGAGAGGATCGGGGTGGAAGTTTTAATAGCAGTTGCACATAAGGACATTAGCAGAACAGGGACTTTTGATCCATGTGCATGTGGCAACAACTTCAAGTCTTGGGGATTAGCCTCTTACAAAAACGGTTATCATTTCAAACAGCAACATCAACACTCCTCTGGATTTATGTTATTTATGATAGTGTACACTTTGTTCACATTTTACGTGTAGACTGTATTTTTATATTTCAAACTACTTTAATTCCAGTATTTTATAATATGTTGTTTCTGCTATTTCAGTGTTCAGGTAGCCCAAATGATATCCGCTCCGACAAGGTCTGTGTTTATGTTACGCGTTTTATACTTCTAGTATGTTACTACCAGACCAAAACAACTCTAGAAAGATGGTTTAGTGGTTAGAGAAACCTCCCCAAACCCACAAAGGCACAGATTCTATTTATCTCTTTTTTCTTTTTTACATTCGGTCACCATACCATCAATACTGTCCTTGAGATGTGGCCCTGTAATCAGATGGTCTGTGTGGCCGCCCATTAGTCCATGGCTGTTTCAGAGTATCTAGGAATGCAGTCCTCACGTCTACGCCGATGGTGCAGATGGTGATAAATGAGCATGTGTGCGAGTCATTGCTATCTAAGCATTGCCTCCATTTGTTTTCTGCTCTTACAAAATGACAACTATGGCACTTGCTAATGAAGCATAGTGTGTACTGTAATGTACTGACTCTTAATACCCGGGGTTGTGGGTGTTCCCTTTACATTTTCATAAACAAAATCCCATAATTTATCAAGGCCTGAAAACCATGTTTTCAATTGGGGATTATCATATTAAATATGAGTCACAGAGATTCTCATTTTAGTCTCAATATATGCTATGTCACTGTTGAGCTGAATGTTATTCCTCATGCTGCCATTTGTCAGAAATTTGTGAGGTACCTGAGCAAACTCTCTATGTATTTCAGCTTTGTATATAGCAGCACTTTCACTAATTCTGCACTCATTTTTCTGCAATTTCTAAATCTAAGAGGACGTGGAAATTACCATGTTCTTCTGCCATTCCAGTCCAGATTTTCTAGACATGAACACGTGAAATTTTACCAAAGCTGGTTGAACCCTACCTTGGATGAAAACCTGTCCCCCTTGGATGTAGAACTGCTGTGGAGAGTCTCCAGGCTGAGCTGCACACTGCACGACGGTGGTTCCAGGCTGCGGGGTGGGAGAGCTGGCCACCGTCGGGGTCTGGGCTCCCTGAAGGGCTTCGACTCCGGGGCTGGTCAGTTGGACGGCTCTCCCTTGAGTGACCGCAACTGTGTGGTATCAGAAAACAGTTATAACTACACTGCAATTTAACAGATATAGAACGGAAAAGTGAGAGGAAATATTTTGGGCCGTCCGGGTTTCCAGAAAAGTTCTTTTTTTCTCAGTGCTAGGTCAGTGGCGGTTTGAGTTATCCTACGGCTTCATTGCACATGAAACTCTCAAGGAAAAAAAAAGCCTGGCTATTGGACAAAAATCTCAAGGTCCACTTACTAATGAGAGACGTCAGCAATGACTCCCAAGCAGCGTTGCAGCAAGACATCCAGTCCAAGCTTAAAATTATGTTTCGTGAATACAGAAACCATGATGTCGTTTTTTCGCTCCTGGCTGCGACATCAAAGCGCTTTGAATGTGCTACTCCCCAGACTTAGGCTCCTACTAGGCACACTTTGATTAGGGACGGCCGCTGAAACCCCCGGGTACTGCAGTATTTGAGATGTTTTTTGTCATATTAAACTGACAGTACCAAAGCGGAAACATTTATAGCTGTTAGCTGCAACATCAACCTACGGTGAGTTAAGTTATCCAGCAGTCTCCCGCGTTGCTGTATTGAACATTGAAAACGTTCAATTTAGTTCCTGTAAATTTTACAGGAGACCAAAAAAAAAAAAAAAAAGTCTGGATCCCACTGTTCAGGCACTTTCCAACTCTTTACAGGAAATGATCTATTGACAGGAAGTGTACAAAAGGAAATGACCTGATTTTGTAACATAAGTTATAACTCTCTAGATCTGAGAGTGGTAAATTAGAAATCCATTTAGCAGGTGGACTGAGTGGAGGCTGAGTCAAGGACAGCTAACGTCCCTGTCCATGCGTGTACTGACTGTACTGTCCTGAGCTGGTCTGGTAGATGGAGGTTGGCACTGATGCTGAGGCTGCGCTTGAGACCGGCACCTCCTCCTCGGCCTTCTCTTCATCAATTCTGGGAACTGTCGGCGAATCAAATGAAAGCTCATTGAGGATTTTTCTGTGGGAGAGTAGAATTCAGTAAAAATTACTCCACACAGGCAGTCCGTAGCTATCAGACTAAACTTTGCTCAGCGTACGCTGTTTATCATCCTCTTGTTTACCGCTGACGTCTTCTCACCGATAAGATGGACGCCTGGAGAGAATCTCTCGTCTCTTCCGAGTGTCTGCGACTGACTCGCCGTCCTCCAGCTCTGCCACAGTAGCAATCTGTAGAAAACAGGCAGTGTTCAAAAGTGGTGAATAATCCACAGTGTTAGGTTTTAAATTTTGGCTAAAATCTAAGGTGTCACTGAAGGGGTGTTACTTTCCAAACCCAGACTTTTGTGAGTGAACTGGGACCTCTCTGATATAACAATTTGTGAAAGAGAAGGATGACGTTAAAGAAGGAATTTGAGCAGCATTTTACTTGAAGCCTTAATCTTTTAAACCCGTCACATGTCTCAACAGAGTTCTATATACTATAATTATTTGCGAGCGTAAGCGTTGAACACCCCCGCTTTCACCAAAGCACTATTTCCCTGTGGCATTAATAACCACGTTTACATTTTGTCACTCAAATCGTACTGTCGGGCTGGTCGCACGCACAGTTTGACCTGCTCATTTGCCAGTGAGCTATTATGACTCACAAATGTGCATAATGGTTGTGTGTTACCGACACGAAAGGCTGCTTTGGCACCGCAAGAGGACGACGCCTGTGCCGGACCAGGGTCAAGTCCGATTTAGGCCAGGTTAAGCAGGGGCGGGTCCACATCCATTTGTTGATAACTGCGGGAGCAGAGGCCGCGCCTAGGCTTGCTAGGCTTTATTCTTTGAAAGCAGAGGTTTAAGTCGCACAATGACCGCGTTTGTCCGATTTCTGCTGCTGTGTGTTTTTAGGGCCGTTTTTAGTCTTGAATCTACACAGTGTTTCATCAGTCTCCAGTTGAATACACAGGCTCACAGGATATTTACTTCTCTGCCAGTGTAATTATTACCGTAAAGGCTCTGCCAATACCACGATGCAGGTGAACTTGTTATTGCTGAAACTCACTGATACAAAGTGACTTTCATCGCTTGAGAATCAGTTGAGAATACGTGTTTGTGGTCTACATCTGCTCTGATTCTCTGTGCAGATTTAATCTCTTATTCCTGACCGATTTCCCCGTAAAGATACTTTTCATGAAATGACAACGTAACCTCTGCTTTGCACATCAAGCTGCGCATGTGAAAAACATCTTCTGAAAGATCTTAGCTGATAAACTTTGAGGGGAGTATTTTTTTTTTTTTTTTTTCCATTCCCATCCACAAACCGCCTCGGTCAAGTGCAGAATATACTGACAACATCTGTGCTGCGCAGACCACATTATTCAGAGAAGCAATCAACACTGTGACTTTTCGCCAACCTCGCACAGCTTCGCCAGACAGGTCGGTGTTGTCTGATGAGTCTACGGTCTGTGGCGCGGTCGCCCTGCTCAGACACAACAACAACATCCCCTGAATGTGAAGGTTAGACTGATGAGCTTAAACCTCAGCTCCTGCTGCTCATATCAATCCTATTAACAGATGCACTGCATTAGACCACCGGCACTCCAGCGTACCTCCGTCACTAAATCCTCTTTCCCTAACGCACTAACTGACATCACAACCTGTGAATGATTCTACAAAACAAAGTGTGGACAGTTTTTACTGTTTCCTTTTTGTTCGCAGGAGTTTTTTTGTTTTTGTTTTGAATGGTGATACCTGTGTACTTGAGACCTGGGCTCGAATTTGACTTAAGTCACCAAAAGGAGGACTCTGCGTTTCGCTCGGACTTTTGCTTGAGACGTGTTCTGACAGACTCAAGACTTAACTTGGATCGGTCTTGAGTGACCTGACGCCAGACTTGAAACTTGTCTTGACAGAAATGACATCTGACTTGGAGTTGCCCTGAATGACCTGAGGGCTTGCTCTGACCGACTAGACACTTGACTTCGTTTGATTTCAATTGCCTGAGACTTAACTGGGGACTTGCTCTGACAGATTTGACTTGGAGTTGTCTTGAATGACTTGAGACTTGGCATGAGGCTTGCTCTGACGAGTTCACTTGTTCGTGTCCTGAATGATTAGAGACTTAACCTACATTCGTCTTGACTGACCTGAGACTTTCTCTGACAGACTGGGGTCTTGGCATGGACTTGACTTCAGTGATTTCAGACTTGACTTGAAACTTGAGGCTTGTTTTGGACTTGTCTTGAATTACTTAAGAACTGACTTTGATTTGACCCCAAGTCAATACCCCGTAGTCCAAAGTTCTTGTCTGTCTTATACAGACATCTCCAACCTGTTCTCAATTTTGTAAAAAAACAACAAACAAACAAACAAACAAACAATAAAACAAACAAACTTTGCTTATTAGAGTTCAGAAATCAGTACTAAGGGAAGTGTGTGCCCTCACCTGGACAGTCTGGACTTGTGGTGACTGTATGACAGAGGTCTGAGGGGCCTGGATGACCCCTTGGACCTGCACTGTCTGACCATCGGACAGCTGGACAACGGTCACGGCAGGGGACTCTGCTGCCGCAGATACCTGCCCGTGCAAATCAAGACAACATACTGCCAAAATCCACAGATATATAAAAAACAACTCAGAAGCACGAGATAAAAAGAACATTACGTGCGGTGTTGAGAGAGAGTCGTCCTGGCTGAAGACGTTTTCATAGATTGGATTATCTACATATCAGCTAAACATGTCACGCCGAGCAACTGTAACACTCGCCCATGACGCTGATTCCCTGGCTGTAACTTCTCTGTCCCTTTAAATCGCTTCAAGCAACACTTCAAAACAAGCTGTGTGTGTGTGTGTGTGTGTGTGTGTGTGTGTGTGTGTGTGTGTGTGTGTGTGTCTCTACCTGAGGAGGGGCTGCAGGAGATGCACTGGCTTCACTGTGGTTCTCCTCCCCGTTTGTCACTGGGTCATTTGAACTGCCGTCGAGCTGAGACGGTCCTGAGGTATCCATAGCAGGTCACCTAGACAGACAGACAGACAAGCCGGTCATCAATACTAGTACTTGGGCTGACGAAATGCCTTCCCTTATACTGTCGTCTGCAATAACATTATCACAGATCACAAATAAATGGACGATTCAAACACGCAATTTTCCAGGAGCAGTTAGACGCAGTATTTGCCCTTTGTGAAAGGGAATTTTGCTTCATGGATCTCTTCCACCTCTGATAAGGTTTTTCCCCGACCGTAGTTATGTGATAAACGTTGGAATTATTTTGTTTTTCGAGCTGTCAAAGTGCTGATTCATAGTCCTTTTTAGTACCGTGACAGTGTTTCGCTGTCACAATAAGGTTTTAAAGGCTGTTTTCCAGGAATGAAACTCTGGCGGGGCACACGTTTAAAGTTGCAAAATGAGAGGCTGACCCCTTTCTCGACTCCGGCTCCGAGGTGTTATTTACAAATGACTTGTGTGAATCAACAGGAACCTCTGCATGACAATATGTTTTCACAACGACACCGCTTATGCCAGTCAAAACAGCCGAGCACAACGGACACACGTCGGATTCGGTGTCCTTCCATCTGCACCGTCAACTCCACGTCTCGATTTGTCCGCCAGTTTGCGTTTGTTTCGCCTGGTATCTGTTTCGTTATGTGTGACAGCCGATGGGGGGGGGGGGGCAGGGCAGACCGGCATGTTTTTTTTTTTTTCACGCTTCAGGACAGGGACCATCACGAAGGCCAATTATCACCAAGATTCTTGATTATTGTCAGCAAAGAAAAGGGGGGAGGGGGCTGTAAAGATGGATTAGACCGGGTAAAAAAAAAAAAAAAGAAAGAAGATCTGATGTTAATATATAGGCCATCAGATACTGGCTCAAACCAGTTGTGATTAACAACAGATATCACTGAGTTTGAAGGCTGAGGATCACAAAGATCTGACTGATGTCAAGAGCAGGTGTCCCCGTCACCAGCCACATGCTTCCGACATTTTGAGGTCAGGGACCCCACATGGGCAGCCACACGCCCCCAGTTTGTCAAAGACAGGTTCCGAGCGCACTGTCTCGGTTCAACGTCGTCCCGCTGTTGGCTACTGACAGAGTACCGAAACGTCGGATTGGAAAGTGATTTCTTAACCCAAACAGGAAACCAGAGAGGCCACGGCGAAACGAGAGCCCGACTCAAGGACTCGGGAGGGACCGCCGCCGTCGGAGCAGGAGTCAATACGCACTCATGCTCGGTTTTTCTCCGAGTATAAAACCCCTGCTTGAAAACACAATTTCCAGTTCTTCTGCGTGGCGTCTTTCGAGCGACACGAAGTCGGCCACATGCACTCTGGTTAGGTTAAGCTGAACAGATGGGGGATAAATGCTGACTTCCCCCTCCTCAGTAAAACGGAAAAGCCGTACCGTAACTTCCCCGTGTCTCATGTTTAACCTTTATTTCAGACAGTACATCTTTTTATTATTATTATTATTATTATTTAGAAACAACTGAAGTAGGCGTTTAAGGGGAAGTGTTGATTTTCCATTTGCGCAGGAGTTTTAGGAATATTTTATTTTGAAGAGACATCCACCTTACTCCGTCTGACTTGACGCATCTCTGAAAACATGAGACGCCGACAGACAACTTCTTCTTCTTCTTCTTCTTTTTTTTTTTTCTTACTCCATGTCGACCGGGCTAATTCATCCGCCCCGAAGCCGTTAATGAAAAGCTTCAAAGCACCGCGGGCGTGTTTTTTTTTTTGCACATTTCCCCCTCGACTGTAACCGGCCGGCGTCGGCCGAAGAAAAAAAAAAAATGCGACAGCTTTGCGAGCGACTTACCGAAGTTTTTCTTACGTAGCCCGACTCGTCACTAATTACAGCGTGCGTGGACGGCCCGCGGCCCCGCTCACGCAGTTCCCACGTCAGCGCTGACGATGCCGTGCCGAAAACGTCGACCCGACGAGTCCGTTTCTTAACGACCGGAGAGTGGCCGGGCGGCGCGAGAGCGCTCGCCCCTGCCCACTTCCGCGATCGCTTTGCGTAACGTGAGCGGCCGAGTGGGGCCGCGCGCGGGACGGAACCTCACTGCTGCGTAGGACGGACGACAGCGGCGCGTGGGATTTTATTGACATTTTGAGCTTTAAAGGCCTTTTCCTCCCTGTTAGTTCATCTTTTTTTTTTTTTTTGACCAAAACACATTTTCCCTTCATTACATATTAACTAAGTAGACCTACGTAAAGTTAAACTCCTCTCCAACTCGGGTGCTTATCAGTAATAAGCACTCATAAATTTAATTTACCGAGGGAACAGAAAATATTGGTATTAATATTAAATTAGCACATACTATTATTATTATTTTTTTATTAATATAATTGTTTTATAGCATGTCTGTGAGACTAAAGGTGGGAAAATACAGCCGATGAAGGAACAGCGTCGATTCAGCCGTCAAGACATTGATTAGAGTTTGTTATAACGTGGTTTAGATGTTAAACGTAATCGGTCAAAAAAATTTGGGCGTTTCAGGTTTACAGAGCAGAGCCGTGCCGCCATCTACCGGCTGAAAGGAACGCAACACCTGAAAGAGCCTCGTCAACATTTGGGTCTGTATTGGATTTTATTTGAGGTACTTTAAAAAATAAAAAAAATCACAATATCAGTAAGACTAAGAGTAGAATAAGCTTAAGCTTTGGTGTCACTGACATTATAAAGAGGGCAAAGTTCATCGCAAACACCTGGCCCTGATTGGAACAGACAGTCTTTGCCAATTCCACAAGCGTATATTTATGTCATAATTCATTTAAATAAAAAAGAAAAAGCACTGGCTCTTTGTCAAAAACAAAAACAAAACATTAAACCAAGTGTGTTAAAGTGTTTGTTATAGTGACTGCAAACTTCCTTGAAAATAAGGTCAGGTATCTTTTATTAATGCCAATAAGGCTAGAGTGTTTTTCATTACCCCCTGTACGAGAAAGATTGGATGTATGGCATTGGAAGGTTTGCTCCCTCCAGGCTTTTACCCTCAAAATTCCAAAAACAGATTCAAGATTGAATAGCAGAATGTCTACGTTGTGCCCATCTGCTGTTTTCAGTCAGGCTATATCACCAACCTATATATATATATTCTAAGGAATTTTCTGACATCGCGCTCTCTGTGTGTTGTTTCGTCCTGACATGAAGGTGCGCACGCGTGTGTTGGTGCACTGTGGAATCTGCCCTGGCCTCGCTGAATTCCTTTATTTAGAGCGGACCCTGGCTGACCCCGGAGCCGCCATCTGTCCTCCTGCGTGCCAGGAGAGGTCGTACCGCTCAAACATCGGCCCCTGCTGTTATCAAGCGGCGCTGCTCCGCGCGGCCAAGTCCCTCCCTTTAATCTCTGACGGAGTGAGAGTAAAAAGCACTTAATTCAGCAATAACCGGGACCGGACGAGGCGTGTTTAGCGTTCTGTGTTCACGTGTGACGCCAGATTGTAATATGTGTATGTTGCAGTTCCCATTTTGTGCATTGTGAATGGACAAATTTAAATTGCCAGGCTGGACATGTTCCTTCAAGGGTGTCGTTCTCTGCCTTTGAAAACAGAAAACCATTCCAAAAATGTAATGAAGAAAACATAGTAATGTACATTACTATGGTTTCCTATTTCCCCTCGTCCTTTCTTTTTGCTGCCACTTGTCCTACTGTTTTTATGCATCAGTTGTTCTTACAAAGAAAACCATCCAGGTGGAATCTGAATATATTTCATCCTCTATGCATATTCTATTTCTTGTTGTGTTCCTAATTCTGCCCTTTTTTTTTTTCTGGTACCATTTGCCGCTTATGTTCCAATTTTGCCACAGAATATTTTTTTGCTACTTATCATTTTGTAAAACTCTTGTGTCGCACTCATCTCAATAACGGAGCCGTATCACGTCAGCTATCCTGGCCTTTGGCGCCCTCGCCCCGTTGCCCCCCCCCCCCTCAGCTCCTTCCTCCCCCCTCCCTCCTCCTCCCATCTCCTTGGCCTGTCCCGCCAGAGCGTGGATGCTCCAGATGGTCGAGCACCGGCAGCAGAAGGGGGACCCTTGGCAGGGGGGGGGGGCACAAAGGCCTGACAGCAGGGATCCACATATGACCCGGGCCAGACAGCTCTTTAGCACAGAATTAGCCCGGGATGAACACATAACACAATCACATGCTGATAAGACCATCAAAGAGGTATTTGGGCCTCTGCTGTGGGGCTTGCAGCTTAACTGGCCTCATTCGTTAAATTTCACAGTCCTTCCAGGACTCGTTGACTTCTACATTTTTTCCAGGGTTCCAGGGTTTCCAATAATTATTGTGTACATAAATTCATAAGGGTATGAGTTGGTACGGATGTAGACAATTCTGAGCAAAGGAGCCGCGGGGACGCGCAGATGTGACTGCTGTGTTTTTCTCGCAGCGCGACCTGATCTCCTCTGGTCGGCCCGAGCTGCTGCTGCTTCATTTTTACATGTGATGGACTCTCGTCCAAACGGCATCTGAAAAATGCTGCTATGTGATACAACCGCTGACGTGTCAATGTTAAAAAAAACAAAAAAAAAAACAAAGTGGATTTCTGGCTTGGAATCTTACTGGGGGGAAAATAATAATAGGCACTATTACATACACACGACTTGATTCAACTGTTTATGATCAAGCTGAATAAGAAGTGGCACTAAATGAAATAGTGTCTACTCTGTGAGAGCTTAGGCCAAATGAGGTTTGAGAACAGGTTTTAATCATAGTGAAAGGAGAAAATGTTCACTCTGTACCACAAGAGGTCACTACTGATTTACATATGGTGCTCTGTCAGTCACATCATGACAGACAGGTGGATATTTACACTTTCGTGAAATTAGCTTGTTCCCTGAATTAATCCAAAGTGACAAGCCAAGGTCCATCTTCTTTGCAGTTTTTTTTTTGTTGTTTTCTTTTTTTTGTTGCTTTTTTTATGAATGAATTGGTTTATTGCATTTTACAAAGTGGATTCCTGGCTGCTACCAAGTGTCATTCACTGGCCTTTCTTATCTTTCTAAACGTTATAGCGAAAATGATGATTCCATAAATGCCATAATAATGTAAGATAAAATGTAAGTGACTATTCCTGAGGTTGCCCAGCGTTTTAAAAATATGTCTCTTTCCTTTTCGGAGAAACTCTGCTCTTATGTGTCCCTAATGTTAGTGGATCTCAGAGTTATTCTTGTATTGAATATTTTAACTGACAAAATAAAATGTGTTGGGTAAGAGGACCTGAACGCATTACAAGAACGGGGACCACGTTCTTGCCAGCGGAGCTCATGAAATAGTCCCAAATCAGTGACGCGTGGTTCAAATGACAAATACACACACCTACAAATAGCATGCATGCCTGAGAAATATCATCTCAAGCGGCCAAATGCCAGATTTGGTTGCCCTTGAGGTATTCGACGACATCTATTCCAAATATCTCAGATCTGTTAAGTGTGAAAGTTAATTCTGGACCTTGGAAACAGTAGTTTGACGGAAAAAATAACTCAAGCTCCACTTAAAAGATCTCTCTTGTAAGCCTTAGCTGCATCTCACGGTCTTCTGACGTGGACGGAGTTTGCGTACATCGTGTACTGTAGTTTGCCACTGAGATGCAATCAAAAGCTCAGGGGAAAAAAAACAGCAAGTGGCCCTGTAAGATTTTGATTTTATCGTGTCCTGTTTTCAAAATTTACATTTGTCTCAGGAGAAACATTAACTTCTTTAAAATGATCAATATTGTTATAAAAACTAGGAAACAGATGACCGACCAAGTGCTAGAACTTTTTTTTTTTTTTTAGTTGGCACAAATAATTGGTATCACTTCAAGAGGTGGGTTTCTCATCTTGGAGTTAAACATTTAACAAATTGTGTCTCCAGGGACCTTGACTTATTTCAAAGTCTGTCCCTGAGGGAGATAAAAAACAAATGGGAGATATCAGCCAATGCCGATTTGGTGTAAGTTTGTTAAGTGGCTCTTGCTTCCCCTCCGAGCACGTCGGCACAACTCCTCTAGTAGAACAAGCGCCGGTCAGGGTGGTTTTGACCTTTGACCTTCGCTGCTTCACCACAGTCGCTTGTAATGTCGTTGCAACCGAATCGCATTCTGCTGTTGCACTGTACATAGATCCGTACGAGAACATTAGTTCAATGCCTAAAGACACCCACAATGGCCCCCCTTCGCTGAAAACAGCCCATAACGTTACTTTTCATCGGACCGGCGTGATCGCACGTTTCCTCTGTGACAACTCCCCGTGAAAACCGCCATGGAGAAGTGCTCATATTCTCCGGAGTTGGGGCTGTTTGCTTTGTCGTGACGGCAGCTGAGGATGTGGTTGGTGGCCTGCAAAGCTCCAGCTGTGTTAAGAGTTAAAATAGCCTCCCAGCTGCATGCTGGCACTAGATGGTGGAGTGATCCCATTTAACCAGCGCCCATGTCAACCACAAATACACTTTCCACATACTTGGAATTCAGTGGTTCTCCTGTCTTTATTTGTTCTCACTAAACCATGTGTTGCAGTCCTGCTAGGCCCTATGGGCTCCATAACCCACACTGTTCAATCCGGGGTCTGTCTGATTTGTCGCCTTCTTGAGTTACTACAGTCGTGACATTTGTAAGACTCATAACTGAATGGAATCAAATATTAAAACTTTAGAGTCGATCCACTGGCTCAGGCGGGTGTTTTTTTTTTTTACAGCGGCCAGTTCCTTTCGGCGCAGATGTGTTCCGTGGTTCGAGTCCACCCATGTGTTGGGACAGCTGGTCCTGAAACCCCCCCAGGCGGATCTGGACCGCTTTTCATCTTGGGGGGCTAGGTTCGGGTTCGGTTTCAAACCCAGGCGGGATGACTGACCGAAACAGGAAAGACGCAGGTGCACGAGTAGACTTGAGGCTCTCAGCAAGGGATGCTGTACCATTAAGTGTAGGCCTGGTAATGAAAAGCAGTACGAGGGAAATATGGACACTGATAAAAGCTGGATCACTGGACTTGAGAGGAATAGAATTACTCAGGAAGTCGTTCTCTAATAGCAAACCCAATCTCTGCTCGATCCTAACCTTAAATCTGAACTCAAGCCCTGCCATTCAACATGCCCTCACTTTGGAGGACTTCACTCAACCCTCTGCTCTTGTGACGACTCATCTGCTGTAGCGTTCTGCGTTGTTTTCGATCAGTGTGTGGATTTGAATGTCGTTTTCTCCTCTTCTGTTTGAGCGCAGCGGTGACACCCCACACATTACCCATCCTCACACTGCAACTGTGGCCTCCCCTGCTCTCCCGATGCCTTCGCGTATCGCTGGTAAAATCCACCCTCAAATGTTAGAAGTCCCAGATGGGATTCCCCAGCATTTTCCCTCTTTAGTTAGGAAAATGTATCCGACGCTAGCCGTTTATCTCAAAGCTCTGTCTATCGTTGATGTTCCACTTGCGTAGGGATAAATATTTTTTTGGATCGTTCAATAAACAGTTAGGTTTTATTGTCAAAGACTTTTTAAATTTTTCTAATCAAGGTTGACACATTGTTTGACGTGACTGCGACAGTTCAAGGTGGAAAGGAAATGTGGCGACAGCTTCACTCACCTTTTCATGATATCTGAACTCTTTATTGAAACTTGTTGTTGTATTAATTATTTATTTATCCTAAAGCAGCTGTTGACTTATCAAGGCCTCACTGCATCTTCAGCAGCCGCGTGATCCGGCTCTTCACTAAACGCTTGCTGCAGCTGTCCTCTCCTCAGCACTAAGGAACAATGTTTCCTAAAGTATATACGCTACACAGAGTAAGACAATTTAGTTAAATTGAAATTAAAGATATAACCAATAATAATTTACATTAATAAAATATAGGCTAATAAACTATGGACGGTGTCCACACCTCTGTGGATAAAGCACCATTCCTACCTCCCATTTTTATATGCCAGCCATTAATTACACCCTTTCCTCAGCAGGTTATTAAGTTTTCCCAGGAGTGTCAACTGAAGAAACATGGCAAAAAAAAAAAAAAAAAAAGGGTTAAGTCTGCATCCGTTTCAGCTAGGTCTGCTTCAGCCGACAACATTTTGGGATCAAAATAGAGCAGTGATTGATGACCAGATATTACTTTTTAATTGATCATCTAATGCGATAGGATTTCTCAAAAAGTTGATACATATTGTGATTTTCACCAAACATGTTTTATTTATTTATATTTTCCTGCACTTATATCATAGCTACAGGCTCCACGGTCAATCCTTGATTCCGACATCCCAACAGCACCTGAACGCAACACATGACCGAGTGTTAGCTCAGCAGAGAGAGAGGGAGGAGAGAGAGAGAGGGATCGGGCTCTGGGGAGGGAAGGAAGGAGAGAGAGAAGCTAAACAGGTGGTCTGAAAACACAGAAAACAATGTCGTCCGGCGGGGAGACGCGGAAAGAGCTTTAGTCCTCGCTGCAGTAACGGAATACCGGGACAGCCGCGGAGCAGAACCAACAGAAACCCATGCTCCTTTTTTATTTCCACACGGATTTCTCCTCCTCCTCCTCCTCCTCCTCTCCTCGGTTTGACTCCGAATCTGGGCAAGATCTCGGAGCCTAGACCATGAAAGTCACGGTGTGTTTTGGCAGGACCCGGGTGGTGGTGCCGTGCGGGGATGGAAACATAAAAGTGCACACGCTCATCCAGCAGGCTGTCATGCGATACAAGAAGGCTATAGCCAAGGTGAGTGGCGGCTACTTTTGCGTTCCTGCGGCTTTTGTTATCCTGGAAACAATGTTGCGACGTCCAGGGGGCTGTGCAGCCGCACTCAATATGGCGCAAACTTAAAACAAACGCAGAGCAGAGGAGGAGGAGGAGGAGGCGGAGGGGGAGTAGGGGGAGAGAGAGAGAGCGAGGTGCCCGTTTCTCTGTCTTCGGCTCGTTTCGCACTGTTTGCTGGGCTGGAGGGGCACGCCGTGGCTGCATGTGCCTGTTAGTCGCCGTGCGTTGCTGTTTTCAAAGAAAGGCGCACCGCCATTGTGGTTCTTGTGTTTGTAAACCCCGCGGAACTTCCCCTGGGTTTCTAACCGTGGCACTGGACGAAGTGGGGTTTTTATTTTGGGGGGGTTTCACTGCAGCTCCACGAGTCCCTGAAGCTTTTTGCGCCGGGACGCACGCTCGCAGACCCGGTAGCCCGGTCGGGAGACCCCGGTCGATGCCTCCGAAAGTTGCCGGGGAGAGATTAGCCTCCTAGCAAGTTAGCCAGCGGGCTGCAGAAGTAGGACCGCCGCCTGAGGCGTTCGGGGCTTCGGTGCCGAGCGGCGCAGTCGGCAACGGCAGGGTCCCGTCGCCTCGGCCCACGCTTTTAATTCCAGCGCGTCTGTCGAGAAATACAGACATTTGTTTAGTTGACAATGAGCTCGTTGTGGTGGGGGCGGGAGGGTTAGCTCGGGGTCTCCCAAGTGAAGACCAAGTGATGCCTTCAGGACGGATCAGCGATGCTCCAAATGCAAGGCGAAGAAGAGCAAGAGCAGGAATCTTTATTTTTTTTATTTTATTTTGATAAGTTATGTGGCACTGCAGTGTTGGGAGTAAATTCGGAATGATCCGAGAAAAGAAGCTGCCCTCGGCTGCATGGCAGCTCTGAGCAGGCACCAGGCCCCGTTGGATAGGGAGGGAAGCCGCAGTGCCAAGCTCCAGCTGACGACTGGAGGCATGGACCGGACACATAAATCCTGAGAGATAAAAGGGAACCCAACAAAACTTGTTGCATGATGGTTTTTCCGGGGGGGGGTTAGCAGCAGATAACCTTTGAACTCTAGCAGATAAGGAGAGACTGGGGGGAAAGGAGCATTATAAAAATGCTCTTTTCTTTATATATTTTCTTATATATTTCTTACATATTCCTGGAAATTACGTTTACTCCACCAAAATTCAATGAAACTCATTTTTAGCAGCAACACCAGTTTGTGTAAAAGTCTAAATTTGGCCCACAGACACTCTACTATAATCTAATCTTACATAATTCATCTCCACATTTGGGATTCAGATTTTTTTTTTCTTTTCTTTTTTTTAAAGTGGAAACTGCGATAACAGTAAATTTAGGTCAGTAATGGATTCACGGTGACCGTAATTTCATCAGTTTGCTCTATTGTCCAGCCTTCATTTGAGGTACAAATATGTTGAAGCGGCTCTTCGGGTCTGATAAAGGATAAATGCTTTGCCCTTCCCTGTGCTAACTTTAAGGCGGTCTCTTTTTGTTGTGAGGATAGTGACCTAGAAGTCATACCGTATCCCCCTCTCCTGCTGAATAATTCAGTGGGAGCAGACAGAAAAGTGGAGAACAGATCTGAATAGTCGAGATGCTGAGCCAGGTATAAGGAGCTGATAACAGCGGACCCTGCTGAACTGCTCTCTCCTCCTTTCGTTTATAGAGAACTTACAAATTCTTCCTTGACTTTATGCGATTTTTGGGATTTTATTGTTCTAGTCTTGAAAGAGGGGAAAAATAAAGACTCCTTTTTTTTTTGTCCCGATAGATTCAGAAAGAGCGTTACGAGGAGTTTGGCTCTCTGAGAAAAGTCAGGTAATCTAACTTGTCCTGTAACGCGTGTAAAATAGTTGAATAACTTAGAAAGTCGTTATGATCAATGTGGGTCACTGTGCAGGGGTTGAAGAGTGTAATAAAACTATATATTTACTGTAAAACAGACTGTGATAGGCGGTCTGGCAGATCGTATGATCCTGTGGTTACGGAGATAATGTTACCCAAGATAGTAGTAGTAGTAGTACGCAGAGTCACACATCGTGTTTACCTGCGAGTTTCCATTTGGAGATTAAGTTTCAAACATGCTGCAGAGCCAAGGACCCTGCAGCAAGAAATATATTTTATACATAATAATAGAAACATAATAAATCCTCGAGCTGTAAATAAGCGGCACCTTCTTTTTAACATGAATCCAACGAAATGCCAAAGCCATGAGAGACACCATCCTCTGTTTACCAGCCCTACGCAGGGTTTTGGAAGTAAACCCTTTGCGGTTACTAGCTGGAGTCATTATTGCATCTGGCTAGAGGTTCAGATATTTGTAGTAACTGTTTTTTGAGGTTATTATCATGATTGAGGAAAGAGCAATTGTCTCGAAAACCCGGCTTCGCTGCCGGTTAATGCCGAGGGTGAATTGTGCCTGTGTGCTGGAAATGAGGCCACGCATCCAATTCTTATTCTGTTTTCTTTCAAGCTTTAACCTAAATTAAAAAAAAACAAAACAAAACCCAGAGCTCCTCATGATCCTCACCCACAATAACAACATACTGCCTCAACATAGAACACCCTTGTTTGAATCACCTCATATCTGCGTTTATTGCTCCAGCCCCACCCAGCCCTCGTTTCATCCGTCCAAGGCTGGGCATTTTTTCACGTCTCGTGTCTAGCAGTCTTTTGGAAGTCTTTTGGTCACGAATGTTGTGTCGAAGATCACAGCTTTTTTTTTGTTTTTTTGGTCAGCCCATCTTAATAAGAGGCCCAAATTTAGCCTGGGTGTTTTCTCCCGCTTCACTGTTTGTATGGACCTTCTTGTAACTTGTCATTAGAGAGGAATGCTTCCTGCGGTAAAGAAAAAGCAGTCGATCTAAGCGCCTCTAATAAGCACGTAATTAGAACAATGAGGACACTAGGACGAGTGTTCAGATGCTGTTTGTACAATGCTCTTACACACAAATCTGACTGGACTTGAAAAAGTTTTGAAAGTTAAGAAATCTCTGAAGTTCTTGGGAAGAAAAACAGTCGCAGACGATCCCCCCACTGCTCTTTTTCCTTCCACAGATCATGGGGTAAATCCTCACTAATTACCGCCCGTTTCACTAACTGTGAGTGCAAGCGTTTAAAATGACACCCTTGACTGGAAAACTGTCTGGTGGTATAATGCCCCAAACCCTCAAGTGACGTGAGTGCTGGCATGTCAGAGGAATCAGGAGTTTCGTCTCCTTTGGACTGTTCCTCATCTTTAAAAGCCTCCAGGGGGAATATCAGGTGTCTGGGCTGTTGTCACCACGCCGCTCACAGCAGATTTCCATCCAGCTTCACGCTGCTGGAGAGTCCTCCTGGGGAGTCCGGGCTATGGTGTTTGTACTTGACTGTTGAGGCGGACAGATTTAACGTGACTTTGACCTCTTACGGACAATAAGAACAGGTGTCTGCTGTTATATGAGCAGTGTGCGGTTGAAAATAGGTAATGTTTTTATTTACTACAGTTTTAGGTGCTGATAAACCCAGTAGGGCTGAAAGTGGGCATTATTCCTTTACTGACATAATCTATTATTTTCAACTGAATTGATTAGATATTTAATCTTTAAAATGTCAGACAATTGCCAGAAATGCCATTCATAAGTCCCCAGAGCCCGAGATGTTATCTTCAGCCTGACGTTTTTTTCTGACCACCAGGCCGAAAAAGTCAGAAATATTCAGTATACCGCAACATAAAACAAAGAAAAACATTAAATTGTCACATTTGAGAAGCGTCAAATTACAGAATTACATGAATCACAGAAAACGATAAAACAATCGTCTACATATCTCTGGCCTAAGACCAATGCTAACCTTTCAAGATAATGAGATGCTCTCTGCAACAAGAGTTTTTTTTTTAAGTTTTCCTCTGGTTAATGGGTGTGATTTATCCTTCAGTTTTTAAAGTTAGTGGCATGTACAAATATTTTACAGAAGATAGTCAGGGGAAAAATGTGTTTTAGATCATGTATCTAAATTGGAATGTCACAGGTTGAACAACAGTCTCCAAAGATAAGCAGTCTCAGTGTGGATCTAGCTCAGGGAATCGTCAAATTTTAGCAGCACTGTAGTTGACATACTCCAATCTGTCAGCCTGTTTTTAATCGTGTCCTGATTTTCTTTTTGTATGTGCTGTAGCGTGCTCAAGATAAACTACACACACACAGTATTTACACAAAGGAGTGTCTTTCATTAGTGCGCAGCAGCCTTTAATGGTCCTGCACACTGTGAGAGTTAACTGCTGGTGTTACGGCCATTCCCCGACAGATTAACATGTTTGCCACCAGAACTGTGCCACATCTTCAAAGGCAGAGCTCCAACTTTTGAAGTAGGCCCTATGTTGTTCAAAAAGAGCAACGCAGTTACATGCACGAAAGGGACACTGAACTCAACTCGCCGCGCTTGTGTAAAGTGCAGCTCTTTACCAAAGTTGCCACGCCAACGGTATTGGCGCCCCATTATCACAGATGCATGTTAAATGGAGAACGACGTGTGGGCGGGTGGACCCCTGGGCAATGCTGTGCAGCACCGCGGCGGTTTTTACGGATTGCAAAGAAATTTAAAAAACAAACGCGCCTTGAGCTAGCATTTTTATTCTCTGCTACATCAGTGAAGCTTTTAAATCTCCTGTTTTCTTGCTAACAATGCAGGAATGGCACTAATGATGTTATCGTGAAGGGGTTTCCAAAGCACTTACCTCGTATCAATGTCATCTAAACATCAGTTGTATTATTCTGTGCATGGAGGGGTGTGTTCACACCGAGCACCGATGTTTATTTGTACCTGTAGCTAGTTTAGAGCGGTGTTGTTTGAGTTTAGGTGGAAGTAAATGATCCTAGTGACGCTTCTTAAAGGTTCTAAGCTCAGGTGTTTCCAATGTCTGGACTGCAATGAGATCGCGAGCGGTGATCGTGCGCAGCTACAGCAGAAACGATCCCAAAACATGAGGTTGTGCTGGTATAGAGAGATCTTAAATCCATTAGCTCACCTGGCATACCAGAATTAATCAAGGTCAGAGGTCATCTTGGACAGATTTTTTTTAAAGTTATTTCTCATTGTAATTTGAGGCAAAGAAATCTTAAGGGTGATTATACCGTCGGTGTAGGTGCAGTAGATCTACCTCCGGTGGGTCGTAAGCCCAAATAATTTTACAGTTCATCTGTTTGATCCTCATGTCACCAGGCTGTACCAGCCAGGGGTTCCTGCTTCCAAAACGGGCACAGTGCAGGATTAAAAGCTTCGCTGATGATCCCCGGGCCGCTGACTTTGCCCTTGACCAGACTACTGTGAAAAATGTCCTAAAACATGACCTAGCACAGCATTTCATTTCCTAAAGGAGTCAGCTAAAGACACAGTGGAATGAACCGAAGAAAACCAGCCATATGAGGCTTCCTGTGGGAAATTGTAGACAAATATTAGGGCACAATGGTTGTGACACGTAATATATGCTTATAAAACAGGTACATACTGTCTCAGAGTATTCCCCTTACTTCCAAATAACATTGCTCTTGAAAATAAAGAATTCAAGCAGTTGACATTACATAAAAGGCTTTGAACAACAGGAAAGATGATGTAAGGTATATAGTCTTTTTTTCCCTTAAGACACGAGACATTCTACACAATTGTTTTTTTTTTTAAAATTTACATAAGGTAGCTGTCATCCTTACCAGTGTTTGATATGTTCATGTCGATGTGACCATTAAAAAAAAAAAAAAGTGAGACCTTCATCCATCATTTGCCTGCAGGGTTTTCACAGGAGGGGAGTGGAATCATTAGCAGAGCAGAGCAGCTGATATGAAGTAGGAGAGCTGTAAAATGCTGACAGCAGAGTTCACAGATGGTGGGAAGACCGGTGCTCTCCTTTTTGAAGTTCATTTACATTTTAGAAGTTGCATATGATGACATTCTTTAAATTGTCAGTAGTGGAAGAAACCAGTCTTCAAGGGTGGAATGATCGAAGCAAAGCCAGCCCGACAGAGCATAAAATAATACTTCTGCAAACATAGAATGCTATTTATTGGGGGCATTCTATAGATGCGATACTCTCCTACAGGTGGTTGAACGTAAGGACGTGCTGAACAGGTTGCGGACATCATAAATTTACTGCTTTACATGGCAGTGCTGCAGACTTGAGACTTAAACTCAATTTTTGTTTTAAGTAACAGAAATCAAGTCCCAAGTTCTGACTCTGTAAATTAATAACATGGGAGCAGGCAAGACGTGCATGGCCATATACTTTGAGTATTTATTTACTGGTGCATTGAAGGAACTCAGTTTCAGCTGTGTACAAACATTGACACAGCTTTGGAAAAAAATGTTTGAATGCTGAGGTTAATGGTCAGCATTCAGAGACCTTACGCGCTTGCTCTTGACTTTCAGATCGCTCATGGAGGCTTGACTTGGACTTGCCTGACTTGAGGCTCGCTGTAGACTTGAACCAATCTCGACCGGTTTGAGACTTGCTGTGAGGCTAAAAACAGCTGCGGTCAATAGCTGTATATATTGACACTACATGCATTGATGCTGACACACATGTCGCGGAAAATCGGGATAATCCCAAACTGTCCACACAGATGCTTTCGTAAATGATCCCTTCATTGACAAAAAGCACAAAAGTTGAAACTGTAAAGGTTTTCTTGAATGCCACACGTTGCAAACTGAACTCTTGACCGCAATGGGGGAAGGGCTGAGTTAATGAGAGTTCAGATCATAATACTTAATGATACAGAGAGCTTAAGTGGTTTACAGAGTGCTATGAAAACAGATTACTTGAACCCTGGCGTGGGTCCAGTCAGCTGAGCATTGGCACCCCAATCGTGCGCACCAAAGCCGGCTACATATGGTGCTGGATCCCCCGGCAGGCCCTACAGACAAAGTAGGCCAGAGACTGACTGGCTGACTGACAGCAGCATATTTCTGGATGACGGCTGCCTCAAAATTATCACAACCACTTGAAGTTCTGTTGATGTGTGCCTGCATCACAGGGTAGTGTTTTGAGGTCAAGTCGCCCCCTCCCCCCTTTCGGTTTAGCTGTAGACTCTCTTCCATAAACAGAGGAAGCTCCTGAATGTAAACTGGTGCAGGGAAAAAGGATCAGGAAGCTTATTAAAAGGTTTTATGATATCTGCGCTGCTCTGCTGGGATATTTTTTTTGTCAGTGTTTGCCGACCATGACTTTCAGCTGGACAGCACACTTTATTTATGAAAGGGATTCTTAGCGTGTCAGAAGGGTGTTTGTGGAAAACCGGGGTGTGATGCTGGGAAAAAGCTTGCGTTTCAGGCAGAATACAGTCATTGTAGAAGCCAACCACAAGTGCGAGTTTAGGATGATTTGACCTCAAGAAGATTTAAAGACTTAAAGGTTTAAAGTGTGAGTCTTGTTGAAGTAAGCTTACGACATTTTGCATATAAAGATATACTGTGTTCACCATTTAAAACATGTGACAACATAAAACATCTGGCATGAAAGAAAAACTCACCAGTCCATGTTATTGAAGTTATTAGCAATTTGAGTGATTGCTTACAGAACAGTGCCATTACTTGGGTTGAACAGTGCATAGTATTCATCTTTGTGCTTTTTTTTTTATTTTTTATTTTGGAAACTCTGTTCTAATCAGTCCAGCTTGAAATTTACTCAGGAGTTTTGTGGTTTGAGCAACTTCAACATTTAAATAGACTTAACTGATAGTTATACTAAGCTGGCCAAGCACAACTGGGTAGTCATCAGTTTTCTCCCATAATAAACATGGAGGTCCCAAAGCCCAGACGTTGTCTCCAGGAGCACACAGGAACAATGTTCTCTTTGGACTCTTAATCTCCTGGTCCTTTTATGTTAGCAGCATGATTATGGAAAAGCTTTTACCTTTAAATTGCCTTTTCTAGTTTACGATTAAGGAAAAATCCACTATCTCATATCCTGTCATGACACATTGGCTTTGCTTAATGTTACTATAAAAGGGTGCCAGACTGCCTTCACAATCACATCTGTCTGGGAATACTCAGTGCTCACATCATTTGCTCAATTATATGCCTGCAACTAAAGATTATTTTTATTATTACTATGCAGATGATTTTTTTATTTCGATTTAATCATTTGGTCCGTGAAATGTCAGAAAATAGTGACAGCCCATCCGTTTACTAGAGTTTTTCAATTGGCTATCATGCAGGCAAAAAAAACAGCATATTTTTATATCGTAACGCTATAACCAGACATTTGTGGCTTGAAATATTATTTAAATGTTTAACAAAATTGTTGTTGATTCATTTTCTGTCAGTCGACTTACATATTTATCGGCTAATCATTTCAGCTTTACTTAAGTACAAGTAGCAATATCATAATGTAAGAATGTGTATTTGATATACTCGAGTATAATGACAGTGTTTCCTTCAGAAGTACACTGAAGTAAACGTATAAAGTAGCTTAAACTGGAAATACTAACACAAAATACAAGTATGTCAGGCTTGTATTCAAAGGATTTTGGTTTATTAAAGCTTTGGTATGTTACTATCACTCCGCGATCTGGTAACATGGCAACAGCTAAAATGAAGTCAGATAGATCAGGAAACAAGAGCACTGAGATGATCAGACAGTGAAAACAAAACGGTAAACAAACAGTAAAATTAGAACCCAAGCTCTGTAGCAATGTTGCTGTGTTCCCACATCTCGGGAATTTCTGTGGTTTATTATTAGGGCTGTGTGATATGACCAAAATCTCATATCCCGATATAGGTCATTATATCTAGATCTAGATCTAGATCTAGATATAGATATAGATATCTATATCTATCTATCTCTCTATATTTTGTCATACTGCACAGCCCTGTTTATCATAACTGATAAACAGGGCTGACTTTTTGCCTGAACTACCAAAAATAGGACCAAATGCTACGTAGTAATCAGGTGCTTAGTTAGACAAGGTTGTAGGTTCCATTTCCTGTAGTATCCACTGTGTGGCCATAAAATGACCAAACACTTTGTTGAGGAGTCTGAGCAAATCGCTGACTGCTGGCATCTGCCCTCCCCCTTGTCTGCTCACTCAGTGTGGATTTGCTTTAGAGCAGAGTATCAGCTAAATATAAAATGAATGCGCGCTTGTTTTCAGCAGGCAGACCGGCCTTGTTCGCAGGCCCGAGTGTCCCTAGTCCACCCACTGGACAGACACTGACTGAAATGTCAAGGACTCGCTGTGTGTGGAGCACTGAGCACAGGGAGAGGATTGTCTCTGAGGAATGTTGGGACACTGAACAAACAGCAGCATAGCTCAGATATACTGTATCCCTCAGTGCAGTCAGATCCTCTGAGGACTTCATTATCTTACCAAACTGTTGTTTTCTACCTTTTATCTGCCATAGTGGCCGAGATCTTTTTATTTTTACTCTTGTTTTATAGCTTCTTTGTTTAGATGCTGGTTTATTATTTTCTACCTCTGAAAATCCTACGAGATTGTTCTTGCCAGAGTCTTAAAAATTTCATTTTATTTTGCCCCCTCATGACAGAGCCTGTTGTTCTCATCCAGCTGTTAATTGCCCACAGCAAGGCGAGAAACCTGGTGGTTTAGTGATGCAGAGGGGAAAAAAAAAAGTGCAGAGCTCAGACCGCAAGCGTTTTCTCCATGGCAACCCAAATGCATTTGAAAGGGATGCAGGTCAATGCATGCATTGGCATAGTCCGAATTTTTGAAACGCGGTGATACTCGGAGACAACTGAGAGGACACGGAAAACCACATGCTGCTCAAAAGAATGAAGAGCCCACATTAGCATAACCCAAATGATTCATGAGTGTAGATTAATGATGTCCCTTGAAATTGAATTCAGTACTTAGGCTGATGAGGCTTTGTCTGCTAAATATAGGACAGGCCAAGCGAGAGCTCTGCCTTTGACAGATACATGATTATTGGCCTTTGGGCAGAGCAGAGGCACGAGATCCTCGAACTTCAGTCTTCATCATCATCATCATCTTGTGTGACATCCCTCATCTCTGTCTTCTGGGCTGTCTGGGCCGCTCCAGGTGTAGTCCAGCAGGCAAATGGGTGAGGTGGGAGGGTTGTGGCCTGACGTGGTTCACCTGATCAGCGCAGAGGCTCACACGAAACCCTATTTGGTCTATTGACCAAATAGATTTAAAACTTAGGAACTATCCTTAAAATGTCCTCCAGTGTGGTGCTGAATTGACTGGCCTATTAATTAGTCAATTGACCAATTGTTTGCGGCAGGCAAGAATGACATGCATTATCTGGTTTCAGCTTTCGAATGTGAGGATTTGCTGCTTTTCTGTCTCAAATCATTGTAAATCAAAAACAAGACAAGAAATTTGAAGATGTTGCCATGGCTACTTTTTACCATTATATATTTCAAAGATTAAAGATTGAATGAAATAATGAAATGACGAAAGAATTGTCAGATTAGTTAAATACGAAAATAACGATTAACTGCATTATTTTTTGAGTTTCCACTGCAGCTTAAGCCCTGTGAGGACTAGACAGATAGATGTCTCGGCAGAAATCCGTGACAGATTAAAAGCTGAACGTCATTGTTGCACGTGACAACAAACTACACGAGGGGAGTGGCTGAAGTCACTGTGGTTTTTAGTATATAGTTTTTTTTTTTTTTGGTTTTTTTTGCGACTCTTCCAGCTGGCATTTGCCCTGTGTGGCAGTGTTGAGCACCTCCGCAGCCCCTACAGTATCGCACCAATCCATGCATTGAATTCATTGCTGATACGGCTAGTTCCACACTCCACTTGTTCAATACGTTGAGTTTAAAAACATGAATTTTAATGGTATATATTTTGTGTGGCCTTTTTCCCCACTCCATGGGCCAGTTTGTTTGACAACTTGGATCATTTGGACGTGGCTAAACCATGGTTGTTTTGTGTGAACCACCTTTTTGCATAATTGTTGGTCGCACTAGTACAGGAATATAAATAATATATTGTATGCAGTTTTTCCTTGTAGTTACTTTGGTGAATAAAGACGGCTTTTGTATTAGCTCTAGTTTTAATATTGAAATGGCGTAGCCAGTTTAACATGTTGATATCTGCCCCCGGGGTTTAAATGACGATGAAAAACAGGCTTTGATTCATAGCTGCCTTCACAATCCCAAACCTTCATTCTATCCTGGGTGTGTTTTTGACATGGCTGGTCTGCACTTGTCAGAATGCAGCCTGCAGAGTGAGTTAATATTCAGCGTTCACACAAAAAGAGGCTGTGAAATAATCAGAAAATCAGGGATTCACAACATTGGATGTGCTCCAGAACCTGATTGGACAGTAATTTGAAGAAAACAGGATTTTATGCATGTACTTTAAGGGTCACAGACAGACTTATAATGTGTTATGTAGTCTATTCACTACAATTCTAAAGAGACAATGGTAGCACATTACAGAATTCTGATCACAGTGCTTTTTAGGGTCGAACGAAGCAGTGTTACAAAGTCGAATTCCTCTAATGAAACCGGAGAGGAGCTTCTCCCAGTTTCCGTCAGCTGTAGCTACGCATGTATGTGAGGAATACATGCTGCTCGACAGGAAAAACCGCTTTCCGACTGACCAGCTGATGACACAAGACTTAATGTATCTCCCTCATGTCCGTGCTTGAGCTGTCAGGAAGTCTGCAACGTGTTTTCTGTTTCCCTGTCAACGCCGGTTGCTTGTGCAGACTTTGGCGTGTTGTGGTTTACCTCCGTTTCTACATCTGTAAACTTCCCTCGTGCCCTTAGCACCACTACACAGACATCCTGGTGAGTGACAGATCCAGACCACAGTGGATGATATAAGAAATACTCAGCTGCAAATATTGTGAACATTTTTTTTTTTTTTTTTGTAATTGTTGAAATGCAACTTTGAAAAAGTAATGCATAGACCTTAGCACATTGACGGTTTTTCTTTCCTGCTTCAGCACTTTGATTTCAAGTTAGGATATTAAACTTATGATGGGTTTGAAACAACAGATGCTGGTTTTGAGACAGTCCAAGTGAAGCTGGTTGTTGCTAAAGGAGGATGGCTCGGCCCAGATGGGTTGGATTGAGTCGTGTGTCACAGGGGAAGGGAGCTTTCCTTTTCCTGTCCTTCATTATTAGTATGCAGGGAATCAGTGGTGAGGAAGTGCACTGGACCAGCTGGGCCAACAGAGAGACATCAGAATCACTGAAGTATCTTTAGTGTATAAATGGAACCTTTAAACTCCAATTTGAACACGGGTAAAAATAAGTGATTACCTGATTCAGCAGCATAGCAGTAGAAAGCTTCCTTTATCCCAACAAACAGAAGTGAGGCTGCAGGAAAGGACAGTAGACGTACGGGGGAGAGTGTAACCCAGGTTGTTTTCTGCAGCTACAATTAACAGACGTCCCCTAACCGGCCTAAAGCGCAGATTATCGGCAGACGCCACAATTTACCGATGCGCCCCAAACACCTCACGTGCAGCCTATCTCTAATGTGCACGGAGAAGCCTCTAGTCGCCACTCGGTTGGTGCAGTGTACGCAACTCAGACGGGTGTGTGGCCAGAAATGAGTTTGAAAACAGTGGAATAAGGCGTTCTAATGTAAAAAACCAAATGATTTTATCTACCTGGGTGGGTCTTAATCTACCTGGGCAGGCTGCCCAAGTAGATCCTATGTATGGGAAATGCCGGTGTATAGCTTTGTTTTGTTCAGACACTCGGCACCAGTGGGGGAATATGAAGATGAAAGAGGCAGCCACAACTTGGTAGAACCAGAAATAGTGTCGGCCAAAACAAGCTGAAGAACAGCAGTGTTGCTGATGTGAAAGAACATCTGAGGGAAATATCAAAGTTTAGTAGCCATTGAAGTAGAAGTTGGTCCAGGGGGGAAAAACTGAAAGAAGTTAAAAAATAATGTAAAAAAATAATGAACACAACAAGTGAAACACAAAACAAGGCAAAGGATGGCATTTCAGACCAAAAGCAAATGATCACACGGTAGGTGCTACTGTGGGAAGACGTTTAAGTAGTTCAGCCAGTGAGTCTGTTTTTACTGCAGAGCCTAAAGCCAAAACAGGGTTTACACATTTTTTTTTTTCTATTATTTTGCAAATGCATTGTTTTGTCTGTAAGAAGCTGCTGAAGCTTCTTTCTGCAACAAGGATCCCGTATGGCTTGCTTCGTGGAATGTCCCAGTAGACCGAAGGACATGATATGAGGCCACAGGATCATGCATACAAATGTAAATTTTAAGATTTGCTCTTGATCTACCATTAGAGATTCTTCCCTGCATGCACTACTTCTCCAACAATGTCCGCTTTTGAGCGTCGTTGCATACATTAAATGTCAAGTCGCAGGTTGTCGGCTGAAGTTGGAGGAAACGGGGATAAATGCTTTTCAGTCCGAAAAATTTCAGTATTTGTGTGTGAAAGTGTTGTTGCTTGTACAGACACCCTCTTCAGTTTTGTTCTGTACGAAGAAGAAATCGCCTTTTGTGATAAACAGTGATGGATTCTGAATGCGACTTGAATGCAGCATATCAGCGGTGACAGTTGAGGCAGAAAAAGGCCTTCGCTGGATGAAAAGCTCACTGTGTGAATGAACTGTGTCAGGTTTGGCCTGGGACTGCTGCCTCTTTTGACATGATCAGACAAGATTGTGTGTGTGTGTGTGTGTGTGTGTGTGTGTGTGTGTGTGTGTGTCTGTGTGTGTGTTCAGCTCTTAAGTTTGCTCTCATAGACACATGAATTAGGACACCAAACCCAACAAGCCTGGCATTTCAAAGAGAGGGCCATTTGTCGGAAACAAGCGGCCCATTTAGACTATCTTGATCCATGTATTGAACTGTGTCCAGAATCTCTACACGTCTCGCTGCAGCCTGGACCCGTTCGCTCCTCTGTTGCACTCATGTCACCTGAAGTGAACGTATATGCATTGGGTAGACGTAAGCTAAGACAGCAAGGGGACTTTCCTGTCTCAATTTTGAGATTTCCCTTCGAAGGAAAGAACAGATGGCTATTCATAAAACCTCCAAACAGTGCTACCTATGTAAAATGAAATGAGCATGATCCATAAAAAGTGTGAATGACGGCCAGTGAACAAACGTCTAAATTTGGCTTTTCGACTTCGTTATCCAATTTAGCGGAGAATCTACGTAAATGGAGCCATAGAAAGAAACTCCGGGATTGACGAGCCTTAGGGGCTTATAGGAGTAAATCCGGAGGAAGTTTAGAAAGCGTCAACGTTAGTTTCTTTTAACCCTGACTGAGTTTTTCCTAAGTTTAAACCAAATAGTGGGTAAAATTGGTGCTTTTATCAATTAAAAACACCTGCATCGTCCACATTTTGCCCTCCATGAATGAAATGAAATTGGTTGTGGAAATAGCTCTGCCTTTTGGACATGAATATTATCACTGCTTGTAGCTTCTGACCTGCGCGGCTGAAAGCGATCCGAAGCATAAACGGTACAAGCTTGTGTCGCTTGATTTACATTTAAAGTGACTGCCGCCTCAAAGTCGCACGCCCTACTTATTTCCCATCTACATGCCTGCTGCAGTAGCCCGGCCTGCTGTGTCACAACAGGAAAGCCCCCGGGGGCGTTCTCGCAGTTGATGCCCGGCCATTTCATGGACCTCAAACAAATGGCAAGGTTCCTTACCGACCCATTCATGTAGCTCACGGATGACTGCAGAATGCTCTTCATCATAGTCACAGCCACTGAACTAGAGCACGTAAGTCTGTACTGTTGAACTACCCGTCAGTCAGAGATGATTGAAAGCTTATGATTTACATTATTGTTTTCGTACATCAAACTAGATAGTCGGTTACAGTCTTTAGCCATTTGTCTCCCATACACGTTCAGTGTTTATCAACTGATCATCGACAGTGATATCTGGTTTAGAATGACATGTGTGGACAACCTCTTCTGCCAATACGGTGTTTCCCTCCTTCTCCTCAGTGTAAACCTCAGTTGAAGCCCGGTGCCGGCGAGGCTTTGTGAAAAAGCCTGGCACGGAGACGCTGCAAATACCTCTATCTTCACCATCCAGACTAAAAGGATGGAAAAATGCCTCGGTCCTGCCAAAGATTGTGACGGCTTGTGCCAGAGTCCAGCTGGTTCTCCATAAACAGCACATGAATTATAGTGTGTTTTTCCACTCACTTTTTGTTTTGCTCTACCCCCGTTTCTTATTTTTAGAGTGGATTATTCAGCCATTAGAGACAGACAAAGATAGGCTTGGACTGGTTTTTGACATAACTGCTCTCAAAATTAACACAAAGCTATTTCAGGAATATTTTTTTGTTGTACACAGGGGGCTACACTTCCAAACGAGGCACACTTGAATTATTCATCGAGCTTAAAGGGAAGATTGCTTTGCGGACAAGGTTGAAGGAAGAACAAATACCATCTCTTACCATATTCGACACAGGTGTACAAGAAATTGCCAAATGCTCACAGCCAGAGATTGATTGATTGATTTATTGGTGACACCGAAGGGGAAACACATCCTAACATGTTTGTAATTGTTGCTGAACTACAAACCTGCATTATGTTCGATATCCATTCTTTTGACTACAAGAAGGAGCCATCACAACTTGTCTTTCCTCTTATATATTGCTGGAGAGACTAGTTCCTTTCTGGTTATGTCAGCTGCTTGGGATAAAAAGTTTTCTGCTGTAATGTATATCCATGTCTGGTGTGTCACTGGATCAGACGGTGTCCTGACCTGCAGTTTATCCTCTTACATCACCAGGGTTAGGACTCGCAGAGGGTAAGTGAGTGCACGTACTGCTAGCGTAAGTATTTATTCATGTACACAACTTCTGCGAGCTTCTAACACGCACGGTGGAATTTAAATTTCTCCACTTGCATCGAGCGGATCAGTAATGAAATTTCACATGATCCTGTACAGCAAAAAAAGGGCTTTTAATTAGCCTTTGTTGCATATTCACAGAACGTGTTCAACAGTTTAAGTTTAGGAAGAGTTAGAGGCATTTTTAAAAACAAAAAAAAGGAATGCTGCTGTGCTTTTAAAAGAAAAAAAAAAAGATTTTGTCAATGATATGTACCTTCATCAGGGGAGAATCCTTAATTCATTTTGTAAAACCCTATGTGCAGAGGTACATCACAACCACGACTGCTGACCCAAATGCCAGATGGATCTTACAAACTTCCAGGGTTATAACGGTGATTTCATCATATCTTTCAGCGAGCCAAAGGAAACTATCTCATCTCCTCTCTCGCTGTAATTAACACCCCCCCTAGTTCATCTCCAGACTCTAGAGGAAGAAACGACTGCAATCTTCATCTCCGTCTCCTCCTTTCTGCCCACATCCATCTCTCTCCAGCACTGCTACCTCCCCCACCATCTTCACAACCCACTTCTTTAAATAAGCGTCTCTCTCCCCCTGCACTTTGTCAGCTTTGATCATCACGGGCCTGTGTTTTTTAGCTTGGAAGGATACAGCTCCTCTTCTTTTTCTTGATTTTAAATGCATACAGAAATGTACATCATAGGTCTGTATTGAAGTTGTGCGTGTTTAAAATAAGAAGTTGATTTGTTGATAAAGTGTTTTGCAGCATTATAATATCCCCACGGTCGTTCCCTCATTTCCCGAGAACAGTTGAAGTGTTTTGCTTGCTGGATGCATTCTTGGGTAAAGGGAGTTGTTCAGTATAGCTGTCAGAGTTCTCTCCGTTTGAAATACATCCATAAAAGTTATGCAACATTGTCTGTAAGCCATCAGTGACTGTACTGTACTGTGTTTTCAGCCTGTCCGGGCCTGCCTGTCCCATTTTCGGTCTGTACAGGCTTCAACAGTCCCCATAGATGTTAACTCATGGGTCCACACACCACGCCTTGGCATTATAGTCCTATTCAAACCACTGAGACTCTAGGATTGCGTTTCTGTAATATTATTATTTATTTATTTATTTTTAGTTTGACCATATGTGAAGTGATTACACATGTCCCAAGCTAATCTGCAGGATCAGGATCGCGCCCAATCAAGTCACAATTTCTTTTCAGTCAGTCAGGACGATGGCATTGTTGGGCGGGTGGGGCGCGGTCGGGTTTTTCAGGGTTAGGGTTATAATCAAGGCGCTTTGTTCTTTGCGGACTGACAACACAAAACAATGTACAGAAATACAAAGAAAATAATATGAAATGAAATTTTAAAAAAGAATTATCCATGACATAATCATAGACATTTACCAGTATTCAATATTTACAAAAAATGCTCATATAAATACGCTTTGTAAATATATTTTTCCCGTCTCATTCAGGAGGAAGTTCCCATGTTCCCTTGTCAGATCCCTTGTTTTGTCTTTTGCTGCTCTTTGTTCAAAACTACAATGGAATTTCAGTACAGATGAAAACATCAAGCAAAATAAAACACCAAAAAACACCAGACTGCGCTATGTGCGTGAAACGTCTATGGAATGGATTGATTGAGGTGTGCTAACTTTGAGTAATCATTTAAGTTAAATAAATCAGTTTTTAATGACATTTGCAATAACCAGAAAATTGACTTTGAATGGTTAAATGAAATGATGACTGTGTACATCATATGTGTGTGTACGTCTTTCGCCCCAAAATGCAACTTTGTTAATCCCGACCACTTCTCGGTCTTTTGGGTCTCCTGTGTTGACGAACTGTGTACCCTGAACCGGGGGCTGCCTTCAGACCAAGGTAACCAGTAGCCATACACTGTAGCTATAACAGCTGATGAAGAAACAAATGGCAAATGCAGCCAGTCTATGGAGAGAAAAAAAAAAAAGCTGTTACGGTAACATGACATTAACGGTTTTTGTTTGGATCCACATACATCAGTAATATCCACCCATTAAACCAGTATCACCATTACACCCAACATAACCAAATGACATCAGTTCCATCTTTTTTTATTTTCCACTGTATCTGTTTTTGATTTAGACAAAATTTTGAGATATGGATAATTTGTTGTTTATGTTTCAGTGTCTCAGTTGCGACTTGTTTAAAGATGTGTTTGGGTGTAGAAGATCTCGCTGCAGCTCCACCACAGGAGATCTCCTCTGGCACCTTGTGTGTCTCAGTGGAGTAGTGAGCTTTTCTTTTGGCAGGCCGCCTCCTGCCTCTCCCTGCTCTTGTAGTTATGCGTAATAGGACATATCTCAGCCAACTACGAACGAGCTTCCTTATTTTTGCCTTTTTCATTTGCCGAGCTGTAATCTGATACAGCCGAGGCCGTTGGCAGCTATTCCTCTGCACTGTCGTGCTGTCACATGATGCTGGCAGAGAGAGCGCTGTTTCTGACTCTGTGTGTGAGTCCGTGCTTTACAAAATAATCCCATGCACCGCTGTCTGCCCATTGACCAACTGTTCCTACTACTTCAGCCCCCCACAAATCCTCTTGTACAGCATCTCCCAATCCCCCGGATAACATTCGGCTTCATAACTGGATCAGTAGTGGTGAGTGCCCAAGTTGTTTCTATTCAGAGGCCGGTGATATTTGGGGTTTAGGTCACCAGATCCTTTCATAGGAGAACCCATTGGTATTGGTGTGACCCACCTCCTGAAAGCCTTCTTTTCATCTGGGATTGGAGGAAAAACAGCCGAGGTGTGTGCAGCCTCGGTTGCAACCTGTTTGAAGGTGTTGGAATGCAAAATGACAGCAGTTCCATTGGCCTTTCAAAAAAAGAGATTTGGAAGAATTCTGTGTTTATTAGACTTTATAAAGTGTCTATGTTAGGATTTGTCAGACTGTCTGATCACTGCAAGTCTGAGAGATAGGGGTGTTTTTTTTTCTTGAGCGTGGATAAGTGAAAGTGGTGTTTATTTAAAGCTCAACCTAAAAAACCCAGTCTGGACTGAAACCAAAACCTATGACTAAGAGGCATTTAGAGATAAAATCAGATGAAAATTTAATGTCTGTTTGGAAAATTGGATCGTTGGTTTGAATTGAGTGTTGTTCCAGTTCTAAATTCATTCACGAGCTTGACCCCAATACGAGCAGTTTGATCTTGTCATACAAAAGAGGGTTTGGTAAAATGAGAAAAAGGGTCTCTAGTTTATAGTATGACTTTGCATGTTGTTTGCGCTGAATGGTGCAAATAATTGTCGTCAACCCATTTTTTTTTTTTTTTTAATACAAAGCGCTTGGCTGATTACGAGCGACTTGAGATTCAGCAGCTGCTGCCAAGGTCACATCTGTCTTCATAACACACAGCATGTTGCAACTGATAGTAACTGTCAGATGTAATAAAATGCCTGGAAAATCGGCTAAAGATGTGTATGAAATCTGACAACATTATAGTATTACATTAACCAGTAAAATTTAGCTCATAGAGCATGTAATATTGTTAGTGGGTGTAGCAGTAATACTAATAATGTCAGAAAAACACAAAAGCTCATTATATTTTTAGCTAATATTATAATTGCATCAACACTTACATTAACAACTGTAGTGATGTTACTGCATTATGGGAGAATACACTGTCCTAAAATGGTGTTAATTTTTTGGAAGTAATGACATACACAACTGTCATTATGCAATAATGATGCACATCTGCACTTAGATGATCTTGGCTGTGTTTTTCAGGTGTCACTGTTTATGTTTAACTTTAAGCCAGTTAGGCCAGTGACATGCTGTATGTTTGTTGACATGCACAGCTGCTTTTTAGATTTTTTTTTTTCCTGAGGACCGTGATTGGAAAAACTGGTTTTGTTTTTGTGCCTCTTTATTTATTGCTGTGTTTTAGGAGGAAAATGTGCTTGCCTAACACTTGTCCATTTTCTCGGCCACAATAAATGGCAGGCATTAATCTCGCCATCATCATCACCATCGTCGTCATCAGCGCTGTCAACATTGTCATTTTTACAACCATTACTAGTATTAACACTTGTTCCCAGAGCAAATCCTGCTCTTGTCAAAGGATAGGGATACATTTATGGCAACCTTCACAGTATTTTTTTTCTCTCCTTGCATTCAATTTTCTGTCTTTGCTCCCGCTTTTCATGAGTCCCTGACCATCAGCACTCAATCCAATCTTCCTTTGTCATCTCTTTCTCATCACATACTGTACCTTTTCCTACTGTACCTACTTTTGGCCTTGGTGCGCTTTGTCAGCCTCTTTGTATAATTAATCCATCCTTTCCAGTACCAGGTAATGGTAAAGGACACTCGGGCTGTGCTTCAGGGTCAGACATTGCCATCACCTCCCCACTTACTCCCCTCACGACCATTGGGGACAACTGTTGCCTCCTCATACTCCCATTTCATCCTCTGATTGGCTGAGGTGAGAACTCTTATGATGATGTCAGTTTGTCTCCATGGTTGGGGTTTGTGTTTATCATCAAAAGGGACAGTCTGGGATGTGTCACTGTTTGAGAGGACCAAAGCTCCTCTTGGCTGAGCTTCTATCAGTGCTGGCGAGAACAAAGCCAAGTTTGAGGCAGCGTTGACAGAGATTAGGAGGTTTGGGTGTTGATTTGGGGTCATCTGTTGAGAGTGGGGGAGTTTCCGGAACACATGGACACAGCTGTGCTGTTACTATCTGTGGCATGGTTTTGTGGCTCCAATCCATAAAAGGATGGTTTTGTCAGTTGTTTCTCCAAGGTTTTCAGCAGCGATGCTATTGTTTGAGCGTTCACCAGCGTGCAACAGCGAACCGGTATTTACGCAAGTCGGCGGAGGAACAGCTTAAAACAACCTTAGAATCATTACAGATAGGGTTGTTCATGTTCACCTTGTTATGTGAGCTTTTGGCACTCGAAGGACACTGGAGGCCCAGATAGCTGTAGTAATGAATGTCAAAGAATGAAATGCCAAGATAACAAGATAAGTGTACGGGGCAAAATTGCAACAGTTTTAAATCCAAGTCATAAGTAATTCTGATCAAAAACGTCAGCTTTCTTGAACCCACTGCTAAGAACCCAGTGTTTTTAAAAAAAAAAAAAAAAAATGCAACCAGAGGCAATGGGACATTCGAAAGTCTGGCCTGCAATGTAATTTTTTTGCCCCTTTATTCTCAACTTCGCATGCATATTATGAATGTTCCAGATGATTTTTTTTTTTTTTTTCGGTTCCCCTCTTAAATTCCTACTCTGCCATTAACTGGTCCATATACTGATGATATTACCAGAAATTGCCTTTTTAGGGCAGAAGTTTTCGGTAATTTGCAGGTGTTTGAATACTTTGTCTTTCAAGTGAATGTTTAACGTCAGGTTGATCGTGAGTGAATAATAACCTCAATGACAAATTCAGTAATATATCTTTTGAGCTATGCCAACGGTACTTGTTGGTGCTATCATGCAAGCTGGTGGAATTTGTGAAACATTTGTATGCGTCTTCATGCAGACTTATGCTTTGCCTGTCTGACTTTGTAATCAGGTATCCCCACAGTAACCCTGTTGGCCTGATGGCATCAATCAGGTTTC
Source organism: Xiphias gladius (assembly GCF_016859285.1). NCBI lineage: Eukaryota > Metazoa > Chordata > Actinopteri > Istiophoriformes > Xiphiidae > Xiphias > Xiphias gladius. Next base: position 24,849,613 of record NC_053413.1, on the reverse strand, counting down.
CTTGGAATTTTAGCGATAAGCTTTTTTTTAAAATAACAAATCTATGCATAAAACAGGTTGTTCTGGAAGGGAGAAGGAAGTCCCTTTGGTTGAACCAGTTCTTTAAAGCAGCTTGATGTTTTGTCTGTAAGACTTCCACCTTTTGACACACAGGATATCCTCCTGTCACATTTCACCCGAAACCAGATGAGCGTGACCACAAGATTGTCTCCTGATAGCAGTCAACCATAGTGCCATAAGTGGTGCCTCCAGTGAGTCTTTTGTAATAAGATGCAGCTCTGACCACAGTCAAATAGAATGGTGCTTGTTTTCCCCTGCTTGGAGTTGTAGATGGGGTTGATTGCATTGAAGTAGCTTAGGGTCAGTTACAGAGGATTCCAGTGAATTGACTTGCACATCTTTGGCTGACTGTCCAGAATTTCTTGTCCTGTATTTTAAACGCCACCCATCTATACTAGATGATACCAGACAATTGAATATTTTTAATCAACACAACCACAAAAGTATGAAATTATAAAAGGCCTAGAAATGAACTTACTGTATGTATGCATGGAATTCTCTAATGCAATGGCTGTGACGACCTTTCATCCTGCCAGTGATTTCAGCCTGATGGCTTCACTTTGTTCAGGCTCAATAGGTTGTTCATCTGATCTAAGCCAGCTGCCTCTAGAGTCCCTTGCACCTGTCCGCCGTTCTCATTTCTGTTTTACCAACCCTCGACATCTGACATTCTCCTGCTATCGCTTTCGTGGCTTTGTACCATGTGTCTGTGGAAATTCAATGCTGTGAGATAATATGGTTTTTTTGTTAATATCTGTCATGGAGACGTAGGAAAATTAGGTTTTAACTTGTTAGAAGGTGCGTGTCTTCCTCTACAGGTTGAGCGTGTTTCGTAGCCAAAGGGCCAGTGAAACCTGTTGAGAAATTTACAAATGCATGGTTGACAGCAAGACAACTCCTTGACGATGTTGCAGATGCGATCTGATCTACAACTTAAACAACTGGCCGAGTAATTGAGTAGTTGATAGACAGAAAAGTAATCAGCATCAGTTATGAATACCGATGGTCATTGTTTAAGCAAAAACACCAAAGTGTGCTCAAGTGTCAACATTTGCTGGTTTTCTTAGCCTTCCACGAAAGTAAAATGAATATCTTTAGGTTTTTGTGAATGTTTGTCGCACAAAACGAGCAGTGCGAAGACATCAACTCAGACTCTGGAAATATAGAACAAACGATTAATTAAGCAATAATGAAAATATTCACTAGTTGTAGCCCTAATCTGATAGCTAACATGTTTAGTTAGTCTTAATGGTCTTATTACTAAATCATCAGACCTGTTGATGACCTTTACACTGAGTCGAGATTATTTCTGAAAATATCCTGATTATACTGAGATTCATGCTACTTGAAAAGATTATTCATTCCCTGACAAAGCTGAACCGCGGCATATACAGTAAATGCAAATGGAGTGCTGCTCCTGGAGCTCAAGTATCAACAGAATGTTCTCACGCTTTTCTTGTTGCTGAGCCAGAGTACCAATAACCAGTGGCTCCGTGGGAATCCGATACACAATGTCTCCGAAGTAAGAGAAACAGGTTATTGCGTTGCAGCGTGTATCAGGTCTCTATCAAGAATCAGAGTGCAGTTACAAGCGCGTGCTGTGCACATGTGCTCAGAAGTTCGTCTTGTGCACACACAGTGTGTAATACTGGGTTAGCTGCTGCAGGAGAGGAGGATCAGTGGAGCGTGTGTAGTTTCAGGTACGGATGAGATATGTGGAAACACCACAGTGCTCTCAAGAAGACACTAGAAGTGGTTTTGTCAAGTCAGCCAGGTACAGGTATGTTTGAACATTGCCTCCGCTGGTCTGCAAACACATTTATCTTTGCATCGTCTTTTTATTATTATTCCTTTGAGTTTGTTTTTTTGCAGAACTCTGCTTCTGACTGGCGAAGACAAGGTCATGTATCACTGTTGCATTTTATGGTCCTTCTGTTATGTTTTCAGCTCTGTCTAGGGTTAGTGCCGTCTGCATGTTTTCCATATGCACATTTATGCTCACGAGGAATGTCCCGAGCTGAGTTACGGGGTCGGGATTGCCCGCCCGTTTTTTTTTTTTATGCATTTCTTGTGCTTGGAGTACACCAAGCTGTCAAACGTCCAATTGCGCCACGTTAAAACACTGGAACGGCAAAGCCTTGTGACTGAATGACTGACTTCTGAATGAACTGTGGAGTGCCCAAAATAAATAAATAGCAGCCAGCACTTTCGAACCGTAACAGCATAAGACGGCAGTGATATGGGCGGAGCTGCTTTAATAGTAGTATTTTTTTTTTTTCTATGTAGAGAGATTTCAAGTGCACACCATCCTAGAAGTGGTCTTGTTTGTTCAACTGTTTTTTTCAACTTTAGTAGCTTGTTCATGCTGCAGATGAAGAGAGACTAAATGTAAATCATGTCCATACTCACTGACTCTCTACTGATGTTAGATAGATATAAAAAAAAAACTATATGATCCTATAGAAAATATTATTGGAGACCATCAGTGATGAGCTTTGATTCAGGCTATATTTACTTAATGCAGTGGAATTCAGCTGACATATCTAAATTGCTGTAAAGGGTAAAAGCATGATTGGGGCATCGCTAGTACTCCCATACATAGTGTGTTGCTGCTTTTAAAAAAAAAAATCTTATTTCTTTCCTCTATGCTTTCGCATTATGCCTCTATACTTTTTTGATGATAAACACAAACCCCAAACAAAATTAAACTTGACTAAATGTGCTTTGTTATAAATCCCTCTAATACCAAAGATGAACAGACGTCCACCACAAATGTCTGAAAGTCAGGCCAAAGTAACGCATGCAGCCTGGCGACAGTGGGGCAATGATGCTAGCAGCACTAGCAGCGCTCCGGCTGATCAGCTGCCCCCCTCCCCAAATCCACAAGCATAGGAGGACAGGCTTTGACCCATCTTGGCTGCCAGAGAGGACCGGCATTGGAAAGGTTACCAATGCCAGTTGCTTTGACTTGACTTTTGCGCTGTTGTCAACAGCGACCTCCAACCCCCAACCCAACGCCTTAATTTGTGGCCTTATTGGGTATCTATCGACTCAGGCACATGTGGACTGTTGCCCGTTTTAGTCGTCAGCTTTGGCTTTTTGAAAAACCATCTTAAGAGATTGTGGATAATTTTTCCCTTCTTGGACTTGATCACAGTCATTCTTGTTGTTTAAGAATTAAGAGGAGTTTGGCAAGGGGTGACTGCTGGCAGGCAGACAGCTGCTGTAGCTGTAGAAGCCAATCTGACGTGTGTCTTCAGTCCCCCCCCCCCATTTTCTCTGAGCCTTACACTTCAAAAAAAACAGAAAAACAAAAAAAAACCCCAAAATGTAACAGTAACTTCCTACATTGTGGTTTTCCCCGGTTGACCAGGAGATACTTTGCATTGCAAAACAGTAGCTCTTTAAAGCAATTTCTGAGTTCAGGCAAGAGCCTTGTTCGTTTTGTATTGCAAATGGTTTTTTTTGTTTTTTTTGTTTCATATCAAAGTAATTTCTTTACACAGATGAATAAGTTATGATGTACAGAAACACAAAATTGTCCTTGAATCAATTCAAAGACTGGATTTCTAAAAAGTCCACTGCAGTCTCTCTAATTCCCACAGCCTCCTGTCACTGGGCAGTTTTGACAGATAGTCGACTTATTTTATGCAGAATTCTGACGAATACTATTTGCAAATACTGCAATTCCGACTGTTTGACGGGACAGTTAGTTTATACAATTTAACACAGTTGTCTGAATTGTTCTGATCAAGATAAACCCTCTCACCGGGCGCTCCAGAATGATTATAAAGAGCACCGTGAAGCGTTTGAAATTAAAGCAACAGTGACCCTGTTGTGGTTATAACTGCACCCAAAAAACACATTACACTCTGAAAATGAGTCAGAGGGGTTGGGAGTAATGTATTTGGGCCTCTCTCTTACAGTAAGCTTAATGGAATGAAAATAACAATTTGCCTTGATAAGAAGGCCGTCATTTGTCTGATTAGATGGTTGTTAGGCCCTTATGGAAGTGCCAAACATTGTACAAATATTTCAGCATGGGAACTTTTCTAAGGACTGTGCCGTGGCCATCGTGCTTCACTCTGAATATCAACCACAGGCTGCGTCTTTTGCAAAGTCCCTTATTAAACAAATTGCATATGTGAATCACCCTGCCAGAACACTCGTAGCTGCAGACCAAGGGAGCTGCAGTGTTAGACAGCTTGTCTAAAGTTCGCCGGTAGCCACGAGTTGCTCTGGGAACTGCTCTGTGTCTGCGGCAGCTTCTCTGGCGCTGACACGCAGGTTCCGTTGAGGAAAAACCCAAACCCATAAAGTCAGATCAATAAATGCTACACGGAAGAAAAAAAAAAAAATCGGCCTTGCTAGTCTGTCTGTTTTTTTTAAAAGAGAAAAAAAAAGGCACTGCTAACAATAGCAGAGTGTTGTACATTCATGTCATTATAGAGGATGTGTTTTGTGTGGTTTTCCTTCCTGTTTCACAGTGTGTCACTACAGACACACCAAAAATCACCAGGAAAAAAAATAGAAATGAAATTACATTAATGCAGTTTCTGATTTTTTTTTTTCATTTTTTTTTTTTCATTTTTTTTTTTTTTAAATGTGAGTGTGTGGTTTTCGTGGTTAGTGCAATAAATTCAAGTGAAGTTCAATTTCAGTTTTAATTCAATTCAATGAAGCTTTATTAGCATGGCAGATAGATTTTAAAACATGTTTTATCCCCCCCCCCCCCCCCACACACACACACACACACACACAGAAAAGACACAAGAAGGAGAGAAAAAGAAAAAACCAGTCACCGGTTAAAAATGTAGATAATGTGAGAGATTCAGATTCTTTGAACCCTCTCGCCTCTTATCTCTTTTTCACCACTGTTTGGTGAGAAAACACATGCTCCCAGCATCCTCTCTGATGCCATTGATTTTCAGCATCAGCCAGTTAATGTACAACCTGTGTGAAGGTCACTGTGGTGATTTGTTCAACTGTTGATCCCTAAAAGCCCCTACTGTGTTTCCTCTACTAAGCTGCTTACTGCTGTCGCAGGGGCCAAAAGCAAATGAATTGATGAAGGTATGAGCGTGGGATTGTGGTTGTGTATGACACAAGTACGGAATACATTGCTGTTCATTTTTAGCCCATTTACTACGAATCACAGCTTATCATTTTGCTACCCCAGCTGCTGCGATTTAGAGATTGGAATGTGCTTTTTCTACCTTTTGTGGGCAGCCGCCGGTTTCTGTCCACGTGTCATGTCTCATGGAAATAAACAGAAAAGCCAATGGCCGCCTGGAACAGTAAGAAAACGCATGCAAAAAATCAGAACTCGCTGCAAATGCATTAGTAAATGGTCGGCAAACATGCAAAGTCTAGAAGAGCTCAAAGTTGCAGCACATTAGAGAGACTGATCTGTTAGAAGAAGTTTAAGTGTGATTCCTAAGTGCAGGCGGTGTGAGACTAAAAATTCCAAATTACTGTGATGGAAAGAAGTTTTTAGTGTAATCTGGAAAAAGAGAGGAGATCTTCATGGAACAACGGGGGAATGAAGTATCCATCGGGGTGATTCGGTTTGTTTTGAGAACTGCGGCCTCGTCAATTTACCTTCTCTCTCTTTCTCTCTCCTGTGAAACCGCGCTGTCTCCCGTACTTCCCAGCCCTGTGGACCGCCTCTGTCTACCCTCTCTACCTCTCCGTCCTGTCGTCTCCTCGGGCCGCCTTGAGTTTTCAGTGCACAGGAGGCTAAAGACACGAGCCTGCTGTGTGATTTGTTTTATTATTCATTACGTTAATCAGGCTACAGGCTGAAATCTTCTGCTCGTGTCCCTTGGCGCACCGCACGTGAGATCGACCTCGTTCTTTTGCCTTCTGCACAGGTTGCTTTTGTTTGATTCTGTTTCATCAAATCAGTAACTCACATGATGAGGAGCGCTCTACTCCCCCCCCACTGAACACAAACTGTGGTTCGCTCATGATGAAGTGGAAATAAAGATGCCCTTGTTTGGTGCATTTGAAGCTTAATGTGCTGAATAAAGTCTGCTGAGTAATCCTACCTGCCTCCGTTTGAATGTCCGCTCGTACGCGGTGTAATTTCTACTATTTTTAGAGTGTAGTACGTTAAACTGTGAAGTGGTTGCCTGTTTTGATCAGATACGGGGCTTTCTTTAAAAGGCGACATTGTTCTGTATGTGGCCTGGTGCCACTGAGATGTTTGCCTATGCCGCTGTTTCTCTCTGGTTTCTGTCTCGGCTTTCCCTTTCTCCCCTCCGTCTCTGTTTCTGTTAGACGACAGGGCAAACATCAGCGGGGCTGAATGAAAGGACGCAAGGGTCGAGAACACGGATGGATTGAGTGGTAGAGCACCGACCTCGGCACAACGGCTGTAACGGTTGAATGGTTGCGGTGGAGCACCTCGTATGTAACAGATGAGAATGCACAGTATGGAGGGATAGATGGGAGAAAGAAAGATGTGACAACCGGGAAGTCTGTCTTTGAAGTCCCTGTGTTTGTCATTATGGTTTTGTGTGCGATCCCTTTACGCTCATGTTTATCTGTCATTAAAGTGGGTATGTGCTCTATAAATCTGGTTCTCAATTTGAAGTGTGTTTCTTAAAGTGTTCCAATTTTTTGGTTAATTCAAAATGAAAACATCTGTTAGTTTTTACCATTAATTAAATGGATAAAAATGGTTTATAATACAATGGGGAATGGGTGCAGTTTGGATTTTGAACGACAGTTTCTCGCCATTGTTCTCTTTATTTTCGGTTGCCAGAAGCCTTTTCGGAGCTGAGATGTCAGCGTCACGAGTATCTTCCTTTACTGTGGTGATGTGCAGTTGTCTTTTTGCAGCATGGCACGCAACGTTTGGATGTGTGGGTACATTAAATCTGCCTGAAAACTTCTGAGTTAAAATTGGTAGAAACCCCAAAAGCTCTGCCTCCACTCTTTAGCATTTGCTTATTAACATCTGCGTTAGGAATTTCTGTTTCGTACTTTGATTGAAGGAAAGACGTGTGTGTGTGTGTGTGTGTGTGTGTGTGTGTGTGTGTGTGTGTGTGTGTGTGTGTGTGTGGAGAGACAGATGAGGATATGAGGTGATGGAGAGAAAAATAAAAAGTGAAGTGAAGAAGTGTTGACGTTTGGATGCAGTCACAGACCTTTGGCAGCCTCCTCACTCCTCTCTTGCTGTGTTTCCTTGCGGCCTTGATTGAAACCTCTTACCCCTTCTTCCCATGCAGACATAATATTTATATCTAGGGACCGTAGCCTTTGCCCCACACGCAGCCCAGCACAGCCGGACGGGGCAGTTGTTAATTCTGGTGAGCGTAAATGGCAAGCGGCGAGCCTGGCAGTGGTCCAGGCCATTGAATTCCACTTGGCACTTATACGGGGAGGAATGTCTGGCACTTGAATTGTGCAGGGGTGACGGCGCTACGCCGTCAGTCAGTCAGTCAGTCAGTCAGTCAGTCAGAGGATATGAACGGTGACGTGGATGGCAGCCCATAGGACGGCGTCTATCCATGATCTCATGTTCTGGCGCCCCAGCTGAAGGTTTTAATTTTAGTCCGCTGTGATATTCTTTTGAAAGAGTTAGACAATACCCTGTGATCAAACTTTATTAGAAGGCTGCACATACATCAGTCAAAATAAAAGTCCCTTGAAATAAAAACCCTAATCAAATGAGAAATGTGAAGGGGGATCAGTAGGACATGTATTCATATTACATTCAAGCTAGAAATTTGAATTCATGATTTAAATTTTTTTTTTTTCTCCTGAAAGTGGCAAGTTTTGAAAACTGACAGTTGACAACTCAGAACATTTTGTTTTTGAGATGACGCTTGGAGCCTACACACATAGTAGCAGAGAGGTTGTAGTTCCTTGTCACCGCTGCCGCACCGAAACGTCTGTCTTTGCACGGGAATCTGTCTTTGGTTTTCCACACATCACGCAGCACTTGAATGGCATTTTCCAATTTCCACCTCTCTCCTCACTGGTGTCATTACACTTCACTGAAAGGCTCCTTTGTCTCCTACTTCCACCTTGCTTTGACCCCGCGGCGCGAGGTCGCGTGCATTGTGTGGCCCCGCTGCAGTCGTGCGCACATCCGAACATCAGACGTGATTCGTCAGACTTGATGAGTGGAGGAGGGAGATGTTTGCCTGCCAGATAAATTTGGTGGCAGTCCAGATACACTCTGTTTGGGGGGGGAAAAAGTGGCAAACCGATCACACCTGGAAGTTGAGCACATTTTTTAAAAGGCGTTAAGTTATCAGCTCTTTTGAAGACGTTCTCGAATGTCTTGAGGGAACAAGAAGGAGTTAAACTTTATTCGTCCAGTGAGGGTAACCTCAAAAACAAGCTTTTTCTTTTTCTAATCACGCCTGAGCTGCCCGTTACAAACACGGTCCCCCTCCTGAGCAGTTGGGTGTTTTCAGTTCCTTTTCAGATGCCCGGTCACACCTCATCAAGTCTTAGGCTGACACGAATACAAGATCGCAGCCTCGCTTCTGACCTGTGAGTCGCGGCTGAGGTCGGCATCATACCTATTTACACATCCCATTTCAACTTTTCTCGCTGACTCTGGGATTTCAAAGACGGGAGATTTCTAGTTACACTGCCAGACTCCTGAGCTTCAGCGCACCTATCCCCACAAGTTCCCAAGTAGTATGCTCTCTGTTTTATTCTTCGAGGGATTAAACAGTACGACGAGAATTTTCAATTGTCCTAATGGCTCTTTTGGTTTCTTTTTAAACATCTTTTATCTTCCTGTGGAATATGTTTTAACACTGTTTCGAATTCCTGTTTTATTCTACCTTATGTTGTGAGTATAGGGTTTTGCAGTTGTCAAAGGTTTGGTGTTTGGTGTTCACTGACTCATGACTTCCAGCAGCAGCCAGTCACGGTCACTGAGCAGTCATTTCCATGATTTACGAAAAATCATGGAAATGATCTTTATAAATAGACATGATTTTTATAAATATATTTTTATAAACCATGATTTTTTTTTTTTTTTTGTAAATCATGGTAGGAAGTCATGAGGCAAAGGTGCGGTAAATTGAACCTTGGATTTTGACATCTAGCTTTGAATTGCACGTTTAGATGATCTAACTATAAACTGAATTAGCATTTCACTGGCTTCCTTCTATAATAAGATAACAACCATAAATTTTGACTTTGTTTTGCTGGTTGAAAGATGTAACTGATCACAGTGAGGTTCCGCCATTCTTTTCTTTCTCCATCAGTCCATTTGTATGTTCTGCGGGACGTAGCAAATGGTGACAACTGTCCGTTCAACTCCACTTTGATGGCGGTCTAGGGAAGAGATCCGAAAACCTCAGTAAGATGAAACCAAAAAATACCTGCACTGTTGGATGCCATTTGTCCTTTTGAGGGTAGATGCTGTATATAGATACCACCAGGAATCACGCACTTGAAGTTAAGTGACAATAAGCCTACTGTATGTTCGTAAGCCATTGTTCATCAGTGTTGCCTGCTGTGAGGATAAAGCATGTGTTAGCACAGATTGTATCAGGTTGTGTCTTTTTTTTTTTTTTTTTTGACCCAACACAAGATAAGTGCCATGTTGCCTTAATTTTAGCAGCTTCCACCATCTTATTGCCTTATAGTGACTTCCTCCATCTGGCCTTGGTTTTAAGTACCCCCCCCCCATCTCCAGCCCTAATCCTAAATCTACAATCACTTAATTATTCTTTCAGATCCTCTGCGTTCCACGTGTCGTTTTTCACCCCCTACGTTCTAACCGAAGTGAGAGGGAGGAGGATGGGAGGCTGCGGCACTCGGGAGAGTACAAAACGGTGTCACGCTAAACCTGCAACTTAAGAGTTACACAAGAAATGCGGTGTGATCCGCTGTAAACCTGCATCGATGCAGCACTGCAGGGTTACAGTGAGCTGGATAGATAGTTCACTGCGGTGTTTTTTTTTTTGGAATATGAAGCGTGTGTCAAGTGTAGGACACCGTTCTGTTAAAGTTTTATAAGGACAAAGAGGCAGAGGAGGAGTGTGAGGTGGAAATGGGGGCGAATGAGACCGGTGGGAGGGACTGGAAAAGAGGTAAAAATGATTGAAAGTGACTGACGGAGGACAGCGGAAAGGGTGAGACTACGTGTGTAATAGAGATGGACCTGAAAGAGTAAAAATGATAAGACAACTGAGAGAGCTACAGAGGACAGAATAGAAAAATGTGAAAAAAGTAAAACTGATTATTTCAAATGTTTCTGCAGCAGTTACACGTAAAGTCACGACCAAGAACACCAACGTACAGGCTCCCACACTGCGTTGTATCACTGTGTATCACCAGGCTGGGTTTGGCACAACATTGCTGCATTGCTTCCTGGCCCGAAAGGGTCATTTCTTTTTGGGTACAAAGGAGGAAGAATTCACTTTTTGTGCGATCAGTGCCAAATTTACAGCGGATAAAGTGTAAAGTTGCGTTCAGACTGAAGAAAACGGGATGTTTCACCTAGATACTTCCCAGTGTATGTGACAGCCCAGAATCATCTCGCTACTTAGGAACTCCAGTTCTTTTTATTAATTCTCTCCAAACCCTTCTCATTTTTTCCCCCCTTGTCTCCATACGTTCATGAATTGGATTATTACAGCCACAGGAAAAGCAGGATATTGATATTTTAGATATCTTAACTTACTGTTTGCTGTGAGGAGGCCATGTTGGTTGTTCAATTTTGAGGAAAAAAAAAATGGATTTTGTCTTTTCTAAGCATACTTGTCAGGAATCAACTGCTTATAAACACCTCTGAGGTCATTTATTAATGGCTGGCAGGTGTCATGTGCAGTACAGGTGGTTTGCAGCAACCAAATCATAACAAAACAAAAAAAAAGCCTGTTATCACCAAAAAGTGATGCTTTAAAAGTCAAACGCTTTAGAAATGAGGAATCCTACAGCTCACAACGTGGCATTTTTAACACTCTGATAATGTGGACCCATGACCATTGGCTGACAACCTCTCCTAAAATGAAAGTGTTTTGCAAGATGACCATGCAGTTGTTTATTAGATAGTTGCTCACGGCTTCACGGTCAGTTGTCCAGATTGTCTGCGTTCAGCGTCTGTCCATCTGTACCCTCCGAGGCAGCGGACGAGCAGTAGGAGGAGGAGGAAGTGGGGGCGAGTTCTTCGCGCAGCCGGACAAAATCCCGCATGTAGCTCCCGCCAGGATCCTCCGCGTCAGAGCTTGAGCCATCGGCAGAATATGACTCGGAGGAATTTGCGGAGAACACGTCTTCAAAAACACTGTCGATAAAGTCCCGGATGAGAGGCAACTCCGAGCTTACGCTGTCGGAGTCGAAGTTTGACCACCAAGCCTCGTCCTCGTTCTGCTGAAAAGGAATTTGAAGAGACATATTTAATAACTAATTAATAATCAGTTCATTGAAAGAACAGTGGCTAGATTAATCGATTTGAAATGATCAGTAGCTGCCCTACCTGCACGTCTATCATCGCGTTGTTGGCGTAGATGTGCTCAAAGCACATTAGACTGTTGTGCAGGTGGACAAGCTCCGAGTAACTCGCCTCATCGTTGTCATCGTTTTCACTGTCACCCAGACTCTGCTCGGCTTCATAGTCGCTCTCATCGGACGGGAAGTCTGAGTTGAGATCTTCCACAGACATGTTGCTGATGTGTACAGCTCCCCGCTGCACCTATGACGGCACGTGTCAGTATGTAGTCTGAGGCCGTGGAACTTGCCGGTAATGATCAGAGTCACTGTTACCATAATAAACTCAGGCTGTGTTTATTGCGCTGGGCAACTATTTGGTGCTTTGATTTGAAAAGGCCTCTTGAGTTCTAGACCGCCGCTGTGCGTTCTACAGTGTTGGTTTGCGGTACCGTCTGAGCTGAGGATCAGTGTTTACGTAACCCGGGCTGGCCCTGGTGGGTGCGACCTTCCACCTTCGGACAGTTTGCTTGACGTTGTCCCAGGCAGCGCCTCATTTCTGTTTGCACCCTTTGTCTTGGAGGCAAGCCTCATGTGATGGAGGAATCCCGGAAACTCCAGTAACGATCTGTTCCTCCACAGGTGAGAACCGAAGCTTCCTGGCCCACCGTTACGTCGCTTTCTTTTTATCACCGCAGAGCTCCCAGGTGGAATGTATTAGTTGGAACATTCTCAGGTTTGGGCAAAGTCTGCTCTTATGTGCTTCAAGTTAAACATGTTCAACTTTTGACCCATCCGGTTTTCTGACATCGCCTGCTATCTCACCATGCCTTGAGTTACATGTGTCCCATATAAACGGAATGGCACTGGACATGTTCTAGTGCCACCCAGCGGCCTTCACCCATCCGCCATCATATACTGTGAGTTAGTAAAAATGTTTGTAAGAACATCAGTCCACTATATTTTAACACTTCAACCGTCGATGCTTGCTCTTCGCTGTAACCAAACTGCTTAAATGTGCACAGTTGTATAAATTACTTTATATTTTCATGAAGTCATTAGCATCAAATGAAATTTAGCACAAAAGAGAATCTTTTCAATATGTTGGATGCCTGATATATTCTGATGCTGGATTTTGGAGGCCCGGCACACTTCACACCCAAAACCTCCGTCGGCCAAGACTATTTCAGTGGAATAGTTTTTATTCTCTATCATCAGTATCAGCCGCAAAATGATCCAGTATCACTTGGGATTGTTCTCAATCTCAGTCAATAGAAGAATTAAGTTTTTGTTACATGTTTTGAAAGAAAACGTATTGTATAGTTAGTCGAGTGAGGTTTTCTGTGGTTGTGGCCACGGATCTCTTTGTGGCTCTTCCTTTTTAACGGTGCTGTCGCAGAGCCGCGAGCACCTCGGGACTGCCTGGCTGTCCGTAGTGCAGTGCCGGGCTTCCCCCCGCAGACGGCGCGTTGACCTTGGCCCGCCTCCAGGTCTGTTGCGCTGACGAGGGCTTCAGCAGGCAATGCCTCCTTTGATCTGATTCCAGATCTCAGGTTTTATGCGGGACTTAAACGAGAGGGGTCTGTCAGATTAGCGTCACGGGAACCTCAATTAGGCCCCGAGGGACCGAGAGAGTGAAGGGTGTGAAGTTTGTTAATAAGTTTGTATTATCTGCTTTTCAAACGCATATGAGACTTTAGAGACGGTAAAGTCAAGAGTCTAAAGAGCAGCGTGAATCCATTTTTAAGTGGAGTTGTCGCATCAGAGCGCTGTGTGTGTGTGTGTGTGTGTGCGTGTGTGTGTGTGTGTGTGTGTGTGTTGTTTTCCCTCTGTTGCATGCTAAAACCTTGCTTACTATGTGACTGGGGTCCCCCGTCTTAAGTTCGGCACCGTGGCATTCGCTGCGAGCTATTTTTACCGGGCGAACCTGCCCCCGCTGAACGACGCAGTAAAACACACACAATATTTTACGCACGCCGTCATGTGGCCTGCGTCTTCCCACTCCCAGCAGATACATGTTACAGGAAGCTGGTATGGGCAACGTCCAGTGCCCTCACGGACGCACATAGCAACACCACCTTAAAACACAAGCCTGGGGTCCACAGGCGGGAACTCTCATCCTTTTGTTGTCCGCGTGCATGATGCGTCAGGTCACACGTGTAAGGATCTGGCATCACAGACGTGACACGTACCGTATCTGACGTTTTCCAAGTACGGCGACTAGAAAATTTTCATTTTCATTTTAGCTTCTCAATGTTTGGGCACATTTTTACTCCTTAAAAGATGCATAACATACACTTAAATAATTTTTTTTTTTTTTTTTTTTTACAGGGCAGTTGGGTAATTCTCACATGGACACGACGGGGTTTGATGTGTAAAAGTCGGATCCTGAAGCATGTAACCAATATGGTGTTTGAATGCTCAGCATAGAGTTTGTTAGTGTTCTTGTGCCATAAATCAGCTTGTTTAGGTTTTATGGTTTTCGGGAGATGTTTCCAATCGTTCAAAACAAATAACTGAAACGTGCTTTTGCTGAAATTGATTAAAGGCAGCGATTCGTGGCCTCATTTTCCAATACTCCTAACAACCAGATAAGTTTTACATCCTGGCCCTATTTTTAAAACAGCTACTTTGGAACCTACAAAATGACAGATCCCAGCAACTTGAAAACCAGCTCGTATACACACAGAAACCTACAGTAATTTGTTTGCATTACGTTGTTGACAGATGCAGATCTAGTGAACATTGGCTACTTCCTGCACTTTCTGCGTCAGATAAGAGTTTGACAGCGTAGCTTTGATTTCCAGCAGTTCTGCCCTGGAGAGACCAACTTTTTATTTTTTTAATCTAAAGTTACATTTTATCTTTTGGCAATTGCAAAAGAATAAGTTTCCTTTTTAAAAAAACAAAAAACAACCAAAAAACAAACCTACAGTTTGATGACACAGACGCTTTGTCGGCGTTTGATTACAGATGTGTCATTAGCAAGAGTGTGTGTACAGGAAAACATCAACAAGGCCCATCCCTACTAGGAGTCCAGGCTGTGGCCCTAAACCCCGGAAGAAAAACTTTGCCGAACGGCGAACCTCTTGAAGAGCAGGGCGTTTCCAGCGGGACAGCGAGGTGCTTGTCTCTGTGTTACTGTGTACATTCCGATTTTTTCACACCGAGCCTTCCATCCGCTGGAATCCACAGGGTCTCGGTCTCGGTGTTGGGGGGTCACACAAAGTGACACAGGCTGTCACAAGCCGTGACATCTGTCACAGCAGTCTGACAGTCTGGGCATGTAGCTGACAGGAGACGACCCACGGAAAAACACTAGTGTAACCTTCTGCTTTTTAATTCTCTCGCTCTCCGTGGCTCCCCCCCCCCCCCATGTGATTTCGGTCTTACATATTTCTCTCCCACTTTAAATACAAACACGGGGGATTTACGCGTTTACAAACCCCGTCCCGCTCGTCGTTTCTGAGGACGTTTTTGCACTGCACTCACCTGAGGTCACCGTCAGTCATGTACGGTATTTTTGGAAAAATAAAATTTGTTATTTACAGCGACTTAATGGTGCATGCATACTTGCATTTTACCTTTCACATACTATATTTACACAATAACGATATCAAAAAACTTTTATATGAACAGAATCAAAATGACCTAAATTCACTGATTTCTTTTGCACGTCTTTCTACATTTTCCTGTACCGCTGTCTTCTTGCCACCTCTCTTTATCCTTTGATCATTTTTTTTTTTTTTTCTTCTCTCTCCCCATTTAGCTTTTCAGGTATCTCCCGTTCTTTTGTCCCAGGGAAGCCCTTTATCTAGTGTTACTCTGTGAGTTAAACACATCCAAACTGTTATTATCTCTCCATGATGTGCCTGGTGCCCGTCTGCATGTGCTGCGGCGGCCTGGAAGAGGGTTGTGCGGCTGTAACCCCTCGGGGCTACTGTGTGTGGGCTGAGCCCGAACAATCGGGTCTTAAGTCAAAACTCCGCCACACAAGTTACAGTACTGAACCCACACACGTGCACTCGCTGTCGTTTGCTTTATTGTTGCTTGTGCACAGTCATTTTTCGTGCGTGTTTTTTTTTTTTTTTACAAGTCGACACACCGAGGTAAATTGTCACGATTATCTAGTGGCTGTAATTCAGATTTATGATTGTGTGTTTGCCCTTCTCATTTTCTCACAACATGGATTAGTGCTGGATGTAAAGAACTTTGAGCTGCATTCTTTGTACCAATACCAATGACACTCAACTTCCTTCGCCCACTCCCACACACAGTCTTTGCTTGCCCTATTTTGCTTCGTCTCCCCCTCTTTGCCTATTTCTTTATCACCACCTCTTCTAATTTAATGTGACCTTTTGCGTGCGTTGTTCATGTCAAAACATTGGACAAGAAATTGGACTCAGTTACGCGGTAGTTGTGCCTGGGATTCCCCGCAGGCCCCGGTGATTGTGAATGTCCCGCTTGAAGAGCCAAAAATGACCGAATGAATGTCGGAGATTTATGCTCCAATTTATACCTCATTGTTATTCGTCAGTGCTGCTTAAAATCATTCTACAATGCTTAATCTGTTCTCATACTACTTCTTAGTTTTTACAATCCCTGCATATTACGCCATATTTCACACTGCACATATATCTACGATTTTGTTATTAATCGTATCGCGCATTGTCTTAAATTCAGTTTTCATTGTCACCGACGTCCTGTGCTCCCTTGCAGTCTTAGTGCTGTTGTCTGTTGAAAAACCTTTTGTTGCAGCCACAGCTTTGCATGTGTCAGTTCATGTGTTGGATTTTCAGCCCGGTTTATGTCTTTTCTCTTTCCAGGATGCTAGTTACTGGCTGCAGGTGCATCGGTTGGAACACGGTGACGGCGGCATCCTCGACCTGGATGACGTGCTTTGCGATGTGGCCGATGACAAAGACAGGGTGAGTGGCGCTTGAGAAAAGACACGAATGATGCTGTGCTGATGGTGAAAATGCAGGAACTTTGGTGGTTACCTCCTACCTTCCTCTGTCGTTTGTTTTGTAGTTATTGATGGAATTGGCAACGTGTGCCTCAAGTATTTGAATTAGATGATGGAGGCTTGTTCTCAAGACTTCTGTGATATTTCACATCAGGCTGAAATACCATCGGGAGGTCATACTTCCTGACTTCAGGAACGAGACCTTAGTGTTACGACAATTTTTTTTCTGATGCTATCTGAGGCAGAGGAAGTGCTTCCTTGACCAATCAGATAAGAGAATTTCTTGTGTACCAAAGCGGCACTTATCTGTTTCTGGGCTTTCGATAATAGCATTGTTTACCATCTCTCTGATCTGCGAAGACCTCTGTATGTTTACATTAGCTCGCATTATCTTTTCTGTTAAACTAATCAGAAAACAGATCAATGTGCTTTACTTAAGAGATGCCGAACACGGACTTCTGTCCGAAGACCAAGGATTAGGTAAAGACTTACACTGTTCACTAGAAAGTAAAGGGCCAGAGTATGGTCTCTGAATGGGCTTCGAAAATAATATTGTTTTTGCGTTGCATGTGAAGTCTGTCAGAAGTTCTGACTTCAGGGCTTGAACTTTGTGCACTGTCAGTGCCAAACCCCTGACAACAATCTTACTTCCTTGCGGCCTGGTTCATCCGACGCCCTTGGTGCATTTTTTTTTTTTTTTTTTTTTTTTTCCCCCCCGGTTTAGGTGTGAGATTGACGAGGGGATCTCATCCTGACTGACAGCCAGGAGGTCACAGGGGTCGCATTCTCTCCTGTCGTCGAATATTTCAGTACATTCTGCTCGATAGACTGAACGGTGCTGGAGTGTGTGTAGCATTTGTGCTTTGAGAAATCGTTAGCCAGGAGAACATTGTACGGCCTTGACCTTGCTCTGTAAAGGTGACGCGTGCTGTGATTTTGCGCTGTATAAATAAAATGAACAAAAAAATCGGCGGTTGTCGTGACGACTGCGTTTACAACTTTCGGCAACAGGTTCGATTTTGGAGGGAAATTTGCTTGGGTGCTTTACGTCACGGAACAGGAGCAGGATGCTGTTCTTTAATGCGAAATGCAGCTTAAACTTGCCGGATTCGGTCTTCTTAAATGTGAATAGTTGCTGGTATTCTTAGTCTTCTCTGATAGTTTATAGACCAAGTGAGCAGTCCAAAAAAAACGATCACAGATTTATCAGTAATGAAAACAATTCGTAGCTGCAGCCCTGATGTTAGTAGATCCAGATGAACAGTGACTTTAATTATCCTTCATTTCCTCATCTAAAGAGAGAACAACTATATACCATGGAAGGAGACGCGTGATTAGGACCGGTCATTTGTGAAACAGTAATGCTGGCATGCCAGTCCAGTCATCTCAACCACACACTCATTTGTTTACAGTAATTGTGGTGTGTCAGTATTACACAGGTAACTGGACGATGTTTTCATATTTTCAGAGGTGCGTCTCTGAACGCGTACATAGTCAAGTTTTGGCAAGACTTTCAGTTCCCTGATGTGAAATGTAACTCAAGCAAAACTTACATTTAATTAAGTGTGTGAGCGAGAGACGTGACCTCTGGCTTCCACGATGCAGTGTTGAACTTAAAGGAATTTTTACGCTGTCGGCGGCGAGCACTCTCTCTGGCAACTCTGTCAACCGCGTGTTTTATAGGCCTCCAGGTGTGTGTGTGTGTGTGTGTGTGTGTGTGTGTAGCTGTGCACCCTCTCGATGAGCTGTCACCTTGCTATCTCCCCACATCCCCCATCTCGTTCGTCCCCACAGGCGTTTTCCATGGCAGAGATTGTGTACGTTTCATATACTACAGCAGTTCAGCCTGACTGACACCAGCCTGCACCACTCTCACTGCTCTGACACAAAACCCTTCAGGGTTTGGGGAATGTTTTAGTTCCCTGCACAGTCTGGCTGACTGGAAAAAAACGACAACACTGAAATGGAAACTATTTTTAAAAAAATGCGCATGTAGTGCTGTATGGAACTAAGCAAGATGTTAAAAGTTGAATCAATATTTTGTAACATTTGATGTTTCCATTACTAGCTGGATGTTTGAAGCAGGGCTGTAATGAAGATTTTCATTATTGATCAATCAGTTCATTATTTTATTTTTATTTTTTATCCAATCATTTAGTTAGAAACAGTGAAAAAGCCCTTTTGCGTGTCCGCTTCGCTCAAGGTGACGTCTTTAAATTGCTTGTTTTGACCGACAGTCAAGAACTGTCTTAAACCAAAGAACCTTGAGAAGCTTCGCTTGATAAATATCTTAACATGAATTGGACATGTGCCCTGGAGGTTTTCCTGTTGGACCGCGTGTCCCAAATGTTACAAAATCCTGCTAGTTTCATAATTAATTTGATTTGGCATTTTGGTCTGAACGACTAAATGACCGTTTTTCAGGAGAGAACGTCACAACAGTTCCGTATACATGCATAGGTTCTAGATGGATTATTCATTCAAAGGCCTACCAAAAACCGGGTCAGCTTGAGGAGGAAACTGAAATATGAATAGATATACAAGTTCTCTAAATCAGCACTAAGTGAGACAGCACGCAGGAGTTGACTTTTACTCAACGCGTTGCTTTCTCCCCACACACCTGTCACACATTCAGGTCAGTGGAGAGATTATTTCGTTGTGCTGGCTCAGCCCAGTCAGGAAATACGCCATAAAAGGAGGAGTAAAGGAGCGGAATACGTGACCCAGGGATTACATGCCGGCTCTCAAAGCACCGGCAGTTTTTGATGCTTAATGTCGCCATCGAATCTTTCGTTGGTACGTTGGTTTAGTTTCCCCCCAGCCCTCCGCCCGATGACTCTACACAGGATGGGATCATTAACAGCAAAAGGGTTCGAGGCCATCGTATGTGTTGGCCTCGCATCGGCTACGTTTTACTTAGCCTCTTGTTCAGTGATTAAAATCTCATCTTCATCTGGTTATCTTGGCACATTGTGAAGATATTGTGGAATTGAATGTGCACTGAGGCGGTATTTGTGGTAATGAGGTGGATTGGAGTGGGTTATGTTACCTGCCAACAGCTGTTTAGGTAACATCGAGCCAAACGCAGGTCAAAAGGAATGCAACACGGCGCTGATGTGTGTGTGTGTGTGTGTGTGTGTGTGTGTGTGTGTGTGTGTGTGTGTGGGGGGAATCTAGTGGATTTATTTGGAGCTTTATTTATTTAACTAAAAATTAAAGTATTAAAACTTTGGTCTCAGTCATCAAAGTCAGGTCTTGGACACACCACGCAGGTCTTGAATAACGAGTGCTGTTAAAAGCGGACTTGAAGACTTTTTTCTGCCTCAAGTCTTCGCAAACAGTAAAACTGTAGAGTTATTCTTTGCTTTGAGCTTCCTAAATCTCAGTGTCTCTTCGGCTGGCTCCACCACCACTTCAAAATGCTCGATCGGCTGAATGGCCGTTCATAGTGGTCAGCTACAGCCAGCAGGTGCTGGCAGCCCAGTAGGGCCTGATGGATGACACCGAGCTTGGTATCGTTGGATCCCTTCTGCAAACTGGATACGCTGACTGAAGTCCAGGGGGACATTTTATACTGATAAAGGGCCGGCGGTTCGACGTCGATCGACTACAGTATGGAAACGGTGGCAGGGGAGCTGACGGGTGGGCAGCAAACCCACTCCCACCGAATCCCCCTGTGCTTTGCTGTAGCCTCATGACTGAGTGTTTGCAGTCTCTTAGAGCCAGTGGAGCACGCAGTGGAAAGTGGGGCTCTGAGCCACAGTTCATGGACTCTGCTGGCCAGCATCCCTGCTGTGTGTGTGTGTGTGTGTGTGTGTGTGTGTGAGTTCACTGTTTGTGTCTGCTTGAGAGCACATGTGTGTTCGTGGCTGTCTGTGAGTGTGTGCGCGTGGGCGGGCTTTTAGCGCGCACGTGAAAAATGAATCCAGCCACTGAGCGGTGACGTGTCTGTCGTGGGTAAGTGTCTATAGATGTCTGTCGATTCCCTGCGCGCGTTTGGCTCCCGACCCCTGACCTCGGGGAGGCGCTTGATGCCGACAAGCCCGCGTCGTTTGCCGACGTTAACCTCAGCTGCTGCTGTGGGGAAAATTAAATGAAAGCGTTCCTTTCTTTAATCGTGTCTCGCGGTATCAGTTGGATGTAAAACGCCGTTGGTTGGTACTGGGTGTGAATTTTTGTGCAGGACAAGAAGGGACAGAAGAGGGAGATAAATGGACAGAATCACACGACTGCTGCGTTTGACAGCTCTTTGACCTCTGTCTGGTTGACCACTCTTTGTCCCAGCTTGTGTGTGTGTGTGTGTGCTGTGTCTCCTTTCTCACATCTCCAGTGTGCAATCATCTCCGAGTGTGTATAAAGTAAATCTGATACTGTGTAAAGATGTGTTACACAACAAGTGAAAAGTGGCTTTGGTGGTCCTGAAATACAGGACTTCTCCACAAAGCTGAAAACTTCTCCAGCAGCACCAGTCTTGGAAAATCCTCTGCAGACCTGCACGCTGTCCCAAAACTAAGGCTGAGAAACTGTGCTGGAAGTGGCTTCCGAACATTCTCGCCGCACAGATGTTCTCAAGAATGTCTGTGAAGTTGCTCATTTTATATGAAAAGCTCACTTCCCCCCTCCCATCTACACAAAAACGCGAGGTCTCTGTTTTGTTCAGTGCATTAATAGTTTTTACATTAATTCACAGACGTGTCGTAGACCTGGCCCGGGAAGAGAGGGACGGATGAAGGAGTTGATCTTGAGTGCCAGTGTGAGTGACTCCATGTGTCCCACCGAACATGACTGGTGGTCTCCTGGCAGCTGTGACTCATCTCTGCCATTCCACAGGAGCTTTTTAAAGACGGGAAGGAATGGCTGGCCCATCACACGAGGACCCTTTTATTAGCATACGCTGGAGCGAAACGCACCGGCTGCGTGTAGCGCTCATCCTGGGAATAAAAATATACGCTGTATGTTTTTAATGCATTGCATCGCGTGTGCGTGCACGTGGCTGTCTGAGTCTTTTTAAAGTGGAGCTAAGTGTAAAAGTGCGTCTGCTTTTGAACAGATATAGTGTGTATCATCCATGCCAGGAAAAGTGGCAGCTTGCCCTCAAACTTTGAATGTTTTTCCAGATGCCATCTTTCCATCTGCTCATCATCCTTCCTTTCCCTTGTTCCTTTTTTTTCGTTTCTTTTCTTTCCACCTCTCATACCAAGTGAGCACTCCGACTCTCAGAGCTACATTAGATCATCTCTGACCTTCATCAACCGCGACCACTCGTAGGAATCCACTTTCTGGCAGCTGGATCTGCAGTAGCTCAGTTGACTGTCATCATGCTGAGGCCATGGAAAATACTTGTTTCCGATTGGCTGGCAAGTGTCCCCCTAAAACTGTGTAAACGGACACCTTAAACATAGTTGGTCTGTACTTTAACCCACTCCTCTAAATCAGTGTGCGGGGCTTGTTAGACGGCAGGTAACCATTGCAACACTACTTCGTGCTATGGTACTGGTTAACTTCTACCTCTGGGTCAAACTTAACCCAACCGAAATTTAAAATATGAACGATTAATTGAACACATCATATGGTATAAGCCTGATAATAGACTCTGAGGCGTCCTGACGAAGTTGTACTATATTCTCTGCATAAATAATTTATTAGACGTCTTGTACATTATTTTTGTCTGGGTCTCCATCGGGTTTTCTTACCTTAATACTGACACATAACCAGAGGTGCATGTACGCAGCCCCTCTTCTGTTTTTTTTTTTTTTTACGGTACCAACCAGTCCATGAAGTCGTAGAAACGAACTTCCGCTGGACCGACATTTTAAGTGCTGTTTATGTGTGACTGTCTCAATCATCTGGCACTTTGAAACGGGGCATGGGCCTTTTTTTTTTTTTTTTTACTGCAGATACTTTGACTTGTCTTAGCAGGGCGAGCACAGATGTAATGAAAAACATAAACGAAGGGTACACTTCCATATATACATACATATACATGTACTACACGCACACACGCACTGTGACATACCCCAGGTATCTGGTGACAAGCTCGTTCCCACCAACACTCTTGCAGCGATGTCTTGACCCTGAGTGATTGCACCTGGGCTGAGCCAACTCCACATTCTTGTGCTGTGTGTGTGTGTGTGTGTGTGTGTGTGTGTGTGTGTGTGTGCCTGCCGCTACTCCATCATTAGCATTTCTGGTCCTGGTCAGTGTGGTGCCCGGGTGTATGACAGCCATGCTGCGTTTGTTATAGCTGATCACATTTGCTGTTATTGGTTTGTTGGTTACAATGTGAAGACTTTTAAGACAAGCTTAATGTTTTGTGATATTTTGTAAGTGTTACTCAATGGGCACAACTAGTTTTAATGTCAGCATCTATTTCCCATCTGTCCCGACTGTCTCCTCTCCCAACCAAACATTTAAGCTACTCTTTTTATTTTTTTTTTCGAAACGTTATTGCTGGGTTGAAAAGAGTACTTCTTATTCCGGACTATGCATTTCTCGTATTTCTCAAGTTTTTTTTTTTTTTTTGTTGCTGCTCTGTTAATCCAGGCAATGCCCTGGTCTGCGCTGAATATAGATGCTCCTACCAGAGGAGGAGACGAGTAGACACAGACAGACAGGAGGGGCCATGAGGTTAAATAAACCCGGAGGAGTGTCTTAAAACGACCCCTTCAGTCCTCCGCCCATTCTGTCGCAGAGTATCAACAGGCAGTCAGACGACCAGTTACGTAGTTTTGGGTGGAGTGTGTGTGTGTGTGTGTTTGTCACCCACTGGAATGGAGCGATTTGATCCTTGTCAGCTCCGTGTGTCAACTGCCATTTAAAGTCGGGCCTTGCGCCTGAATAACATAGCAGCGTTTACTGACAGAGCGACTTGCTTTGATGCCCCTGATGCTTGTGCCGTAGAATAATCTTTTCGCGCCGTCATTTCTTAGACTCTATATGTTGTAAAGGATCGTGGTCGGGCTGGAGTCTCTCCCGGCATACACCGGTTGGGAGACGAGTTATAACCACTGTCACACCCGGTCCGTTGGTTTAGTTTCCCCCCAGCCCCTCCGCCCGATGACTCTACACAGGATGGGATCATTAACAGCAAAAGGGTTCGAGGCCATCGTATGTGTTGGCCTCGCATCGGCTACGTTTTACTTAGCTTCTTGTTCAGTGATTAAAATCTCATCTTCATCTGATTTATCTTGGCACATTGTGAAGACATCGTGGAATTGCAATGCACTCTGGGGCAGTATTCGTGGCAATGAGTCGGATTGGAGTGGGTTATGTTACCTGCCAACAGCTGTTTAGGTTATGCACAGCGTGTCTATGTGTGTTTGTCACCCACTGGAATGGAGCGATTTGATCCTTGTCAGCTCCGTGTGTCAACTGCCATTTAAAGTCGGGCCTTGCGCCTGAATAACATAGCAGCATTTACTGACAGAGCGACTTGCTTTGGAGCTCCTGATGCTTGTGCCGTTTTTACGCCGTCATTTCTTAGACTCTTTATGTTGTAAAGGATCGTGGTCGGAGCTGGAGTCTCTCCCAGCATACACCGGGTGGGAGACCAGTATAAAACAGACAGGCTGTCACAGCAGAACACTGTCCTCCCCTTGAAAGCGACATCCACCTTCCCCACTTACAGAACCGAGCCTGTTTTAGCTGACACCTGTAAAAACACTGAGGTGTTTGCACATATTGATCCCTCGTCTCCATTTGGCTCATTTGTTACATCTGTTGATATTGATCTTGTGAATGCGCACACAGTCATGTGGAGATGCTGTGAAACGGAGTCCCGCTGAGCCCTGTTATTACAGACGCTGGCCGATGCTGAATGATATGGAGATCTTTCTCTGATTTGGAAACCCGTAGTATCAGGAAGAAAGAGGCGTATTTTTGTATTGGAGGGTGATGTGAGGTACATGAAGAGAAACTTTTACGTTCTCCTGACTATTTTCTTATCAGTCAAATAACGTGAAGGCGAGAGGCGGCTTCATTTTGATATACCCAAGCAAGATGAACGAATGCCGACATAGGCGTCCTTATACCCATAGTACTTTGTGTTTTGGGGTTGTCATTTCCTACTTGGCCTAGGATATGAAACACACTGGGTATGTCGTGGAATAGAGCAAACAACGTGGTCTTTTCAGGTGTCTCTGTGCCACAGTGTGGTGCCGCCTGAGCCTGAATGTCATAGTTTTTTTACCTTGTGCAAAACAAAGCAACGGCTAAAGAAGGAAACGCAGCTCTGGCCTCTTTTTAAAGCCATCTGGGGAGATGGATACCATAGATAGTGCTGTTGTGAGTGGGATATCGGTCTGGGCCAGTGCGTGTGTGGAACTCCTCCAACAAACACCATGTTTGGGATGGATGAGAGGTCACAATCTGAAACAAGCTTCTCACGTAGCGAAATATGCCCTGTAGTTTGGGACTGAGGCTCTCCTTAAATAATTGAACAACTGTCAGTTTCATAGCCCAACTGAACGATCAGTTCTGGCCGTAGCTGGCACTTAACTCGTTCTTCGGGACTGCTGCTGTTTATGGCATTTGCTGCTGCCATAAACAGAGAATGCATCACTCACTGTGCATTTGCTGCCAGTTTTTTTTTTTTTTTTTCTCCCCGGGAAAAAAGACATTCCAACAAAGTTGGAACTAAAAGCGAATGCCGCAGATTATAACGTGACAATGTATATATCGTTATCGTTCACTGTGACGCACGTGGAGGGACATCTCTCTCTTTCCCCGAACCGCACCCAGCCAGCTCCTCTTCCAGCCCAAAGATCTTCCTGGGCGAGTGGTAGCGATGACCTCACTTATTCCCGACTAGCTGCCCCCCCCCCTTCTTCTTCCCTCTCTCCAGCCTCCTAATGAGAACAAGATGACAACTTTATACAAGACTCGGCTGGGGTGACACAGAAACTCCGAGAGGCAGACAGGGGGAGGACTAGGAAATGACAGACTATACACAGTAGGATTTGTGTTATCTGTGGAGGTTATTGTAAAATAGGATTGATTTGTGCATTCACATTCACCCTGAAGCGCTGTAAGTTACATTCTTCAGTGCGTGATTGTCTGAGTACAACAGTGGCCCTCCAACATCTCTCAGCAAGTTCCCAGCTTTCAGGGACGGCACTTGGGAAACCAACCTACAGATGTTTTTACTGTCAAGCATCATTAAAGGATCTACCAATCCACGACACTTCTTTTTATCAGATTTAATGAGGTCTAAATGCCTCACCATCAACTATGCAGTTCACATTTTCATTCAAACAAGCCCTTCTTATGTCTTTTGAAAGTCATTTAAGGTCGTTGTTTGGGGCCAAATTCACTTCTCAAATAGCCACGCATGTTTAAACGTATAAAAAAAAAAAAACGGCTGCAAAAAATGTTTAATGGCTGTTTGCGCCGTTGAGGTGTGTTTCTGCTGCTGTGACTGGTCATGTTTGAACAGCCCATCTCTTGTGCTCTGCAAAACAGTGGCACCACTCACCCTGCTGATGAATGCAAGGCCTTATGGGAGCTTCCCATGAGGCTCAAGGTGGCTCATGGGTAAAAAGGATGTTTAATGGTGCCCCTTGTTGGTGTCGGGTGCTGCGACTGCACCACTGCGAGAGAAGCCTCAAACACGCATGAGGCCTATACGTACACAAAAGAATTTGATGAATTTAGATGTTGATTG
This sequence comes from Xiphias gladius, assembly GCF_016859285.1. NCBI lineage: Eukaryota > Metazoa > Chordata > Actinopteri > Istiophoriformes > Xiphiidae > Xiphias > Xiphias gladius. The sequence goes on along the minus strand of NC_053413.1, from coordinate 24,823,517 downwards.
CGGAATATGATATTGCTTTATCTTAAGGGTTCCTTGGTTTCAAAATAATTTCCTGGGAAGTTTCCCTAAAAGGACTATGTCATTTGGTACGAATTATAGGGGAAAATTGAAACAATACACATAATAAAAGACATTGTTTACATAAGCAGGTAGTTCTAGAAATTCGGGAATTATAAGGTTTGTTGATTTCCAAATTTCTAGAACTTCCTTGAAAGAAACCGCTAAAGAGACTTAAATTTAAACACTTTTTATTTGATTAAAGTCATATTGTTCATATTTGTTGAATGTTTGCTTGCGTAGAACTTACGGATGCATCGAAAGATTGATGAATTCTGTTCCATGTCAGTACAGAAAGAACATACGTCTCTACACACTGTAGTTCCAAATGACAGACATAAAAGACAACAGGGGACAGTAAAAAAAAGTCAGACACAGGACATTCAGCCGAACGCAATCAAACATGGCTATCACACAGTCTCTAGGCAAGCTGCACCTTTCGTCAGTTGCTTTAAAACATCGACGCACCCACGTACAGATGCAACAAAACTTAAAGGGTTTTGTTTTGTTCAACACCTCAGAGTCTCGACAGTCCGCTCAGGAAATACACCAGCTGCTCCGATGTGGAACAAGGACAACATGTGCCCCCCCAGTTGAGCCGACCTACTGCGCATGACTTAAAGATGCGTACTTTGGCGAGAGAAGGTTTTCGCTACCAATTTGTTGGGATTACTTGATAGTGTCCCAGTTGATACCAGTCTCTGTTTTCTCTGCAGTTAGTACCAAATGATATAGTGCTTTCCAGGGGAACCTTTCTAAGAAATTACACACACACACACACACACACACACATCAGTTTCTGGGACATATTTCGAAAATGATGGGGGGGTTGCTCCACCTGGTCTGTGCTCGTAAAATATCCACCGTGTCCGCGTCTTCCAAGGCAATACCAGAGAAGGCCTCTCGCTCTCTGTTACTGTCTCAGAGCACGTGCGTTTTGTCAGAAGACCCCCCCCCCCCCCTCAGGGAGTGGTAGAACGAGGGGAGATTGTCCACTAGTCAATCGATCGTGGGTGGCGTTCTCTCGGACGGGTAAACAAATAAAAATAAAAATGGGTCGCTAAATATACTTTTGTCGGCCGTTGATATACCTGGGCTGCCGGCCCAAGTAAAGTCTGTGTGCTTTGTGGAGTGCTTACTCACACACACGCTGGGCAGTCTCAGCATTTCGCCCTCAGTAATTGTCACCTACACAAACCCTGACTCATGGTTACTCGATTTTGACTGTGTTTTTGTGTGTGTGTGTGTGTGTGTGTGTGTGTGTGTGTGTGTTTATGCTTATGCGCGCATGCAGTTAACGCATGTTAAGTACATTTAAACTCAGTGCATTGTTTGTCCTCGTGTGTTTGCTTTTTGGACAATTGCAGCTCCTCTGTCCAGCCCACACCAACCCAAGGTCCCCGTAAACACGCTGATTAGCAGTGAGCTAACTGTCGCAGGCTGTCATCTCCTTCTGTGGTAACGGAGGGAGGCAGACTTTCCCCTCCCACCCTCGGCCTCCGCTTCGGTCGGGGCTCAGAGAACCCACAACACCTCTGAGCTTGACGACACCTTAGATGGACAATGAAGGGAATAAAGCCACGTTAGATTAACATTTGTCATTATCAGTTTTACCGCTTAGTTGATGCCCTTATCAAGCAGGAGAAATTAAGAAATTCCAGATAAGATAAAAAAAGTGCTGGAGCTGGAAAATTTCAGTCTGTAATCCGATCTGTGTGATATAAACATTTTAATCGCTTGAAATACATCGACAAGTAGCAGTAAAATCTTAAATCTCACCTCCCATCTACATTTTAGGTAACAGCTGGCATCCCGCTAAAATACCTGGGACACTCACAACATAGCAACATCTAATTTTAGCTCCGATTTGTTCCGGTATCCTGCACCAATATTAGTCGAGTGCTACCGCTTCACTTGCCACTGGCAACCCGGGAGCTCTCAGCTTGACAACTGGATATGGACGTAGCCAAAATAACTGGGGAGCTTTTTGTGCCCAGGGTGTCGAGCTGGAATGGTTGAGCGTGGCTCCTCGTTACACCCAATAGACCCGTCAGATGCTGGTGCAGCCGACACACTGGACTTTACGTCTCCTGCGAAGCAGGTTTGAGGGCTGTTGTATGTCCTTTTTGGGAGCAGTTCCTCGCCAATGTTCACCTTTTGACGCCAACAGTTCCCTTAACCCTGAGCTAGTTATGCCCTATGTGTCGTGAGATTAAGAATATCTTCAGCGCCGTTTGGCCGTAAATCACGATACCTCGTGATTCACGGAAATTCTTGAAACAATTTTTTTTTTTTTTTTTCCCCATCAGGCCTGCAGAAGGAATGAGAAGAAAAGATAACAGCTGAAACAAAAGAGATTTCATCTGAAAACTATTGTTTGAAGGGGGGAATTTTATTCAAGAAACTGCAAATTACATATGTAGCAGCAGTGTCTGTGGGGGGGGTGTGGTCCCTGGATTTGTATTGGCTTTAGGATTTTTTTTATCTTAATTATGGTGAGAAAAATGTCAGGAGGAGACAAAGACAATGTTTAAGGAGTCAGCGGGAGTATTGGGATTACAGCAGCTCACAACAGATGTGTGTGTGTGTGTGTGTGTGTGTGTGTGTTTTAGTGGTAATAAGATTACCCCCCACCCTCCACCCCTCCATCCATTCTCCTGTCGTTTCTCCATCCATCATTGCCTCCTCTTCCCCCCACTCATTGTTGCATCTGTGGTTTTTTCCTGTCTCACTGCATATTTTACCAACCAGGGTTTTTATCCAGACGTTTTTGTGAAGTCACGAGGCACTTGGCTGCGCCATGTTTGTCTTGACTTAGGCCTAGACAGGATAATAATTTTAAACTTTGATTTTCCGGCTCATTTCACGCCATCTGTGATGGATCAAATCTGTAGGATCAGTCTAATAAGTCTAAATTTGTTTTGTTTGGAGGCTGAAGGTGCGCCCTTACGCTTTTGGTTCTGAGGCACTCCTCCTGTAAGAAGACCCAACTGTCATTGATGCTGAAGAAGAACTCATACACAGGACTTCTTCTGCCCTCTTGTGGCAGTATTCAATCAGTGCACCGTGCCATCAGTCTTTCTGTAGGACAAATTGGTCCCTTAGGTTACAGCTCATTACTATTAAATGGAGTAATAGAGGGTTTTTTTTTGGTTTTTTTTCTGTTTGAAAGCAGAGCGTTTTGAACTGATTGTCAGCAGCCTCCAGAAACCTGCTGACTCCCGTTTGTCGACCACTCCGGTAGCCGCGTTAGCTTTAATCAAAGAGCTTAACTTTGACGGTTCAACACAGCCTTCGAGCTGACCGCCTTAGCCGAAACAGACTAATCGACTTTGAGTTATTTCCCCCTTTTAAAAGCTTCATTGGAGTGAAAAATTTAGGGGCCGCTTTTCACTTTGCGCTCCGGTGAGAGGAGGGCACCAACAGTCAGCACAGCGTCCCTTCAGCTTAAAATACGTTAGTCTCAGAAAGCGGTAACCTCTTTTGTTTTTCCAGCCAGCCGTCTCCGGCAAACTTACTGCC